>NC_079564.1:380000-422500 GCF_015846415.1 Triplophysa dalaica | reverse complement strand
AAAATACAATATTTCATGGCTTTTGTCGTATCACCGTAGTGCCTAATCGTATGTAAATTCAGGAAATTGGATTCAAACCCAAAAATCTTTTCCCCCATTTTGTGTCCCCCTAACTTGTTCAGGAACAACGTTGTGTGGAATCATCGGTGGCATCGTGCTGGTAACAGTATGCTGATTCATTTAAAGGTATAGTTCACCATAAAAGGACAATTCTGTCATCATTTACATCATTTCAAAGCTGTGTGACTGTGTGAGCAAAACATGATGTTTTGAAGTATGTTGGTAACCAAACAGCAGCGATACCCATGGACTTGCATTGGTTTTGTGTCGATACATTAGAAGTGAATGGGTTCCGCCGTTCTTCGGTTACCAACATCCTTTAAAATATCATCTTTTGTGTTATGTGGACGAAAGGAGTACAGGTTTGAAATGTCAAGAGTAAAGTGAGTAACGGATGACAGAAGTTTCACATTTGGGTGAACTATCCCTTCAAGCCTGGATGATTCTTTATAACCTCAGAATGTCTACTTTAAATTTTGATTTTTAAGGTTGATTCGTTGTAAAATATAATATAAACATACTTGTGGCCGTACTGTTATTTAGGGCTGTTACGGTTATTAAATAATCTTCTCATTGTGATCGTTTGACCTCATCGCCATGGTTTCAGATCATGGCAATTATTGCACATCTCTGTAGAAGGAGCTGTAGTGCCTGCATACTGCATCATTTAGTGTATATATATTGAAACTGAGGTCCGGTAATACTTGTCAAATGTACCACCACAACACAGTCACTTAAAAAAAAAAAAAACATATTATAAAAATAACCTGCAGTACAATTAAATATAATTTAAACTAATCTCAGCGTGAAAACCTGTCTAACAAAATCAACATAGAATTAAAATGTAAGTGTATTCTTGCAAATGAGAAAAAAACAGACTAGAAGCATTTCTTTGGCTGATAGCATTTTAATAGTGGATTCAATTCACTACTGATCAATTTATATAATTTACAAGTGTTTGGCGGTTGTATTACTGACATGTAAAAGCATAATCCTTAAATACGTATATGTAACCCAGTTTTTTCTGATGTGTTTCCAAGAAAACTAATCTTATGTTCAGAACAATATGGTCGTTTCACAGCTAAATCAAAAATGTATAAGAATTAAATGTCAAAGCTCTAAAACAGACAATTATTCATCATAAACGCAATGATTTATTAAGTTATCATCAGACAGATTTCATAATCGTGGCAGCCGTACGGTAAAGACATGATTTTAATACCATGGTGTATATACTACAGTACTTTACAATTGGCATATTTTACCATTATGTACCAGGTTAGGCCTCTTAGTACTGTGAGGTGCTTTAAAGATACAATATGATCAATCTATAAAAGATGGTAATGACCCACTTGATCAAATGTGAAGAGTTCAGTGTGGTTTATAGTAAAGTGATGTGAGGTCATCTGATTTGTTTGAAAGAGATTTGAGCTAATATGAAGTTAATAAGGAATGCAAGGAGCTCTTTTTTTATCTTTTTGAGGAAACTATTGAGAAAGCTTTTTCTTTATTTGTATATGGTTATTAAAGTCGCAGCTTATCTTTAACACTTGCCGTGGGTTACAAGCCCTGTTTATACCTGTCTGTGAGACAAAGCGCCTTCCCGTTCTGTGTTTCCTCCTGTCTCTCTTCCCCGAGGAATAGCAGCGATAATAAGGTACAAACAGTCTGAATAATTCATGCGGCTGTGCTGTAGTTAACTTTCAAATTCGAGTTTTATGAATATAATATCCTTGAACCAACATTAGCCACTCCTTAAGTAAGACAAATTGGAAACTGTGTCGAAATCAGCCATGTCCTTTATACTAGTTTTATGATCTCCCGTATAAAACATATGTCCAATATGCATTATCATCCTATGTTAGTACAGTACATCAGAGCACTATGGTATTATCATGATTTCACGACTGAACCATGGTAAAGGCTTTATGAGTTCACCCACGAGTATGATCTTAAATGTAGCGTGACTGTTGTGTATTTTACTCTGTTATTAGATTCTTGTGTCATAGGAAATCTTATTTGTTCGAGTGTTTAAGTCATTTTACAGTGCATTTAAATGCTCTGCTGATGTTTGCTTATT
This sequence comes from Triplophysa dalaica, assembly GCF_015846415.1. Lineage (NCBI taxonomy): Eukaryota > Metazoa > Chordata > Actinopteri > Cypriniformes > Nemacheilidae > Triplophysa > Triplophysa dalaica. The sequence continues at coordinate 420,360 of NC_079564.1, read as the reverse complement.
TGCGTTTCTTCCAGGAAGTGTGTGTGAGGATGACGATTTGTTTTTGAGTGTTTTATGAACATCTTTAAAATTTGATTTCTCAGTGCAGACATATGTTGAGTTACTTGAACGTCAGTATGACTCATAATAACATTAAGAGTTTTTGATGCGCTTGGATCTTTTAGGAAATGTGATTCATCGTAAAGATCACCTCAGCTTGTTTTTCTGCCACGAAGATCGTCTGTGATTTAAAAGAAGTCTTGCTTTTTCAGATTCATCTGAGGCTTTTGGCTAATCTCGTAGATTGTTGTTGTTGTGTTGCTTGCCTTCGTTTTGCTTTTCCGTAAAATGACTGCAAATTAGAGAGAGATAATAGTATCAAGAGGTTTGTTGACTGGTCTAGAACACGTCATCCACACAAGCGTCACGGGTTCACAGTTCAGCAGAGCCATTGTGAGAGAGAGAGTTGCGTTAAGTTTGTTGACTCCAGTGGAACGGTTCATGGAGGCTATCAATACATCCTGGAAGATACTAGTAACGCATGGAGCTGCGACTAAACAGACCGACTGAGGTCAACTTCTAACCCATTTAAAGACGAAAGACATTTAATGAATAAAAAAATGAAAGAAATAAAGCATTTTAAGAGAAAACATAACTTCCTGGATCGATCTGAAGGCTCCATGAATTACGTGACGCTCCAGCGTTTTGGACTTCCGTTGGCAGAACTCTCTCTCTCAGTGGCTCTGCGGGTCAGGTGTGTGTACACTAACCGTTGCGGCATTTACTCTCATACACAATTGTTGTGTAAAATCTGTTGTTGGCTTGCTTATTAGTTTGTGTCGGGTTTCAAAACTTCACCCCCAAGAGCTCTACACCAATCACAATGCTAACGGTACACTTTATGCTCCCTTATTATCAGACATTGCAACGTTTTGTTTCTAACGTCAGGCATGCATATGTTTTATTTAGATACGGTGTAATCACAAGTGTGGTTTGCAAATTTAGAAATGCACATGTTCTCTGTAGCGTTGGTTGTAAAATTAGCCGTGCATGTTGGGTTTAGCTACATTGTGGCGTAAGAAAGCTGTCTTCAGACCAATAGTAAGGTTTCCAGACTCATTGTGTTAAATCATGTGGGCGGAAAACGCGGTTGCCGGTACCCGACGTGGTTATTTTCAGGACCTTTTCTGTAGTGTTACCTTAAATGTACAAGAAGATAAATATCACATTAGTTTCCTTGGTTTTCCTTTGTATTTTATCTCATAAAGTAAAAATGTTACTGAAATTGATCGTGTGTAAAGGCTTTGCGGTTAACAACATACACCAGAGTTTTAGGCTCTCTGGCGACATCTGTGGTCAACAAGTGAAATTGCAGCGACTAACTATAGGCAAAATAATGTAGCAGTCTGATTTTTCTGGATTAAATTCTCATATTAAGCTTCAGTTATAAAAGACAGTAAAAAAATCACAGCGTGCACCCGGCCTAAGTCATCTCTATGGCAACAGATGCAGAAACATCCAATCCAACAGATGTGGTTTAATGATTAGCCAATCAACAGTGTGGACAGTCAGTCCTGAAGATCAGATTTAAAGTACAAACCTGGAATGATGTAGTGGATGAATTGAATATTATGTGCTCTGTTGTGCTTTCTGACCCTTAACATTCGCCTTTGAGTTCCTTTAAAACACGATTTATGATATTTTTGTGCCCTTATTTCAAGAGCAAGCTTTCTGTTTGAAGCATGTCGTATTTGGATGCAGGAGGATGAGTTATTGCTGTGTTTGTTTATGAAGGATTTTATTGGTCTGTTTCAGCAGCTTACAGCTCCTTCAGAGCATCGAGGAGCCATTGGTGAGCCCACGCTCTTCTGCTAATTCTCTTCAGCTCTGTTCATCTCCCCATGATCCTCTGGCTGAGCTCCCGATGCATCCTTCCATCCATTCTCTCTCTCTCTCTCTCTCTCTCTCTCTCTCTCTCTCTCTCTCTCTCTCTCTCTCTCTCTCTCTCTCTCTCTCTCTCTCTCTCTCTCTCTCTCTCTCTCTCTCTCTCTCTCTCTCTCTCTCTCTCTCTCTCTCTCTCTCTCTCTCTCTCTCTCTCTCTCTCTCTCTCTCTCTCTCTCTCTCTCTCTCTCTCTCTCTCTCTCTCTCTCTCTCTCTCTCTCTCTCTCTCTCTCTCTCTCTCTCTCTCTCTCTCTCTCTCTCTCTCAAGATTCAAAGGAGCTTTATTGGCATGATAAAAGAAAATGTACATTGCCAAAGCACAAGATTAAATATAAACATGCAGAAATACAGATTAAGATCAAAAATAAGATAGAATAAAATTAAAAGTCTATAAGTAAAAATCTATATATATATACATCTCAATATAAACAGAAAAACAGTTTTAATTAAAGTTCTCAATAAGGGTGATAGTGTCAGTTTGTGTGTGTTGTCCTGTCAGTGTTGTGTTGTGTTGTGCTGCTTGTTCTTTGGTCGTGGCAGGACTTGACATATCTTGCAGCCAGGTTTGAGCTTCTTGACTTTTCTCCCAGTATGTATGAGATCTTGTCCTTTTGTTGAAACTGCTCAAAGTCTTTGTGTAAGTTTGTAAACTGGGGGAAGAATGTTTCTCTGATGTGTGTGTAGTTGGGACAGGAGAGGAGAAAGTGCAGCTCTGTTTCCACTTGATTGTGTGTGCAGTGTGGACACAGTCGCTCTTCTCTCGGTGTCCATGTGTGTCTGTGTCTGCCCGTCTCTACAGTGAGCTGGTGATCACTGAGTCTGTACATGCTCAACACTTTTCTTAGTTTAGGGTCTGATACGCTTGTGAGCTATTCTGACACTTTATATTCTCTCTTTAGTGACAGATAGCATTCCACTTTACTTTGCTGAGCTGTTGCTTCTGTCCAGTGTTTGAGATATTTCTCTTTTTGTCTTTTCATCATTTGGTTTAGTCTGGCTGGGGTTTGGGGTTGACTTGGGCATGTTTGGGGTTGTAGAGTTAGTTGTGAGATCAGTTGGATGAAGGGGTTTCTCTCTGGGCTCAGCTCTTGATGACTCTCTCTCTCTCTCTCTCTCTCTCTCTCTCTCTCTCTCTCTCTCTCTCTCTCTCTCTCTCTCTCTCTTCTCTCTCTCTCTCTCTCTCTCTCTCTCTCTCTCTCTCTCTCTCTCTCTCTCTCTCTCTCTCTCTCTCTCTCTCTCTCTCTCTCTCTCTCTCTCTCTCTCTCTCTCTCTCTCTCACTGTCTCTCACTGTCTCTCTCTACCTCGCACTCGCTCTCTCTCTCTTGCTCTCTCTGTCTTTCTCTCTCTGTCTCTCTCTCTCTCTATCCCTCTGTCTCTCCCTGTCCCTTTGTCTCTCTCTCTCTCTCTCTCTCTCCCTCTCTCTCTCCCTGTCCCTTTGTCTCTCTCTCTCTCTCTCTCACTGTCTCTCTCTCTCTCTCTCTCACTGTCTCTCTCTCTCTCTCTCTCTCTCTCTCTCTCTCTCACTGTCTCTCACTGTCTCTCTCTACCTCGCACTCGCTCTCTCTCTCTTGCTCTCTCTGTCTTTCTCTCTCTGTCTCTCTCTCTCTCTGTCTCTCTCTGTCTCTCTCTTTCTCTATCTGTCTCTCTCTCTTTCTCTCTCTCTCTGTCTGTCTCTCTCTCTCTCTATCCCTCTGTCTCTCCCTGTCCCTTTGTCTCTCTCTCTCTCTCTCTCTCTCTCTCCCTCTCTCTCTCTCTCTCTCTCTCTCTCACTGTCTCTCTCTCTCTCTCACTCTCTCTCTCTCTCTCTCTCTCTCTCTGTCTCTCTCTCTCTCTCTCTCTCACTGTCTCTCTCTCTCTCTCACTCTCTCTCTCTCTCTCTCTCTCTCTCTCTGTCTCTCTCTCTCTCTCTCTCTCTCTCTCTACCTCGCTCTCTCTCTCTGTCTCTCTCTCTCTCTCTCAAGATTCAAGATTCAAGATTCAAAGGAGCTTTATTGGCATGATAAAAGAAAATTTACATTGCCAAAGCACAAGATTAAATATAAACATGCAGAAATACAGATTAAGATCAAAAATAAGATAGAATAAAATTAAAAGTCTATAAGTAAAAATCTATATATATATACATCTCAATATAAACAGAAAAAAAGTTTTAATTAAAGTCCTCAATGAGGGTGATAGTGTCAGTTTGTGTGTGTTGTCCTGTCAGTGTTGTGTTGTGTTGTGTTGTGTTGTGCTGGTTGTTCTTTGGTCGTGGCAGGACTTGACATATCTTGCAGCCAGGTTTGAGCTTCTTGACTTTTCTCCCAGTATGTATGAGATCTTGTCCTTTTGTTGAAACTGGTCAAAGTCTTTGTGTAAGTTTGTAAACTGGGGGAAGAATGTTTCTCTGATGTGTGTGTAGTTGGGACAGGAGAGGAGAAAGTGCAGCTCTGTTTCCACTTGGTTGTGTGTGCAGTGTGGACACAGTCGCTCTTCTCTCGGTGTCCATGTGTGTCTGTGTCTGCCCGTCTCTACAGTGAGCTGGTGATCACTGAGTCTGTACATGCTCAACACTTTTCTTAGTTTAGGGTCTGATACGCTTGTGAGGTATTCTGACACTTTATATTCTCTCTTTAGTGACAGATAGCATTCCAGTTTACTTTGCTGAGCTGTTGCTTCTGTCCAGTGTTGGAGATATTTCTCTTTTTGTCTTTTCATCATTTGGTTTAGTCTGGCTGGGGTTTGGGGTTGACTTGGGTATGTTTGGGGTTGTAGAGTTAGTTGTGAGATCAGTTGGATGAAGGGGTTTCTCTCTGGGCTCAGCTCTTGATGACTTAAGGCTTTGTGATGGAGTGTGTCTGTGTCGCTGTTCTTAAGGTGTGTGTAGAATTTTAAAGCTCTTTTTTGTATTTTAATGATTAGAGGATACAGTCCTAATTCTGCTCTGCAGGCGTTGTTTGGAGTTTTTCTCTGTACCCGTAGAATGTTTTTACACATTTCTGTTTGCAGAATCTCTATTGGGTGTTTGTCCCATCTGCTGAACTCTTGGTTGGCGAGAGGACCCCAAACCTCACTTCCATACAGCGCGATTGGTTCTATAATTGATTGTATTATTTTCAACCAGATTACGGTTGGGATGTCAATTTTGATATTCTTTTTTATGGCGTAAAAGGCTCTTCGTGCCTTGTCTCTCAGGTCGTTCACAGCCTTGTTTAAGTTTCCGGTGTTACTAATGTTTATACCAAGATATGTGTAGTTCTTGGTGTGTTCTAGGGGCACGTTGTTTAGTTTGAAACGCTGATGTTGATTTTGGCTACTGGGCTTTTTTTGGAATATCATGACTCGAGTCTTCTTAAGGTTAACCGATAGGGCCCATGTTTGGCAGAAAGTGTGCAGGGTGTCCAGATGTTGCTGTAGACCTTCTTTTGTGGGTGACAGCAGCACCAGATCGTCTGCAAACAGGAGACATTTCACTTCGGTGTCTTGTAAGGTCGGGCCGGGTGCTGGTGACTGTTCTAGAGCTCCAGCTAATTCATTCATGTAAATGTTAAATAGTGTAGGACTTAGACTACAGCCCTGTCTCACTCCACGACTCTGGGAGAGAAAGTCTGTGTGCTTGTTGCCAATTTTAACTGCAAATGTGTTATTGGTGTACATTGATTTGATGATGTCGTAGGTTTTTCCTCCGATGCCGCATTGAATCAACTGAAGAAAAAGTCCCTCATGCCAGATTGAGTCAAAAGCTTTTTTGAAGTCAACAAAGCATGAGTAGAGCTTTCTTTTATTTTGGTTTGTTTCTTTGTCAATTAAGGTACGAAGAGTGTATATATGATCGGATGTGCGGTATTTGGGTTGGAAACCAATTTGACATTTTCTCAGGATGTTTTGGTTGTTTAGATATTGGAGAAGTCTGCTGTTAAGAATGTTACAGAGGAGTTTACCTAGATTACTGTTTACACATATTCCGCGGTAATTATTAGGGTCGAATTTGTCTCCACTTTTATGGATTGGAGTTATGAGACCTTGGTTCCAGATTGTGGGAAATATACCTGTACTAAAGATGATATTAAACAGTTTGAGGATGGCGAGTGTAAGTTTTTGGTCTGCGTGTTTAATCATCTCGTTTAGGATACCGTCGATACCACTTGCTTTTTGGGATTTAAGTTTTGGTATATTTTGTTCTAGCTCAGCGAGTGTAATTGGATAGTCTAAAGGGTTTTGGTAATCTTTAATTGTTGACTCCAGAGTGCATAGTTTGTTGTGTAGGTTAGTTTGTTCATGGTTCTTGTTTATTTTACTAAAGAGGTTTGAGAAGTGCTTTATCCATACGTCTCCGTTCTGAATGGGAAGATCTTCATGGTGGGGTTTGTTAAGTGTGTTCCAATGTTCCCAGAAGCGATTTGTTTCTAGAGATTGTTCAATTGCTTTTATCTGGTTTTGTGTATCTTGTTTCTTTTTCTTCCTTAGTGTTTCCTTATATTGTTTAACTTTTTCATGGTAGAGTTGGCGTGTGTTTACATTGTCAGCATCTCTGTGTTTCTGATTTGATAGAATTCTTACTTCTTTTCTAAGGTTTTTACACTCCTTATCAAACCATTTCTCATTTACAGGCTTTTTGTTTGGTTTTGTGTTAGTGGGTTTTAGGTCAGATAGCGTTGCAGATATTGTAAAAATTTGGTTAATCCTGTCTACTGCTAAATTTACACCTTCACTATCGTGTGGAAATGGGGTATCGAGGAATTTATTCAGTAGGATTTGAATTTTTGGTTCACGAGTTATGCTTTTGTATGTATCTTCGCAATTTTGTTTCCACCTGAAAGTTTGTTTTAGGGTATGGAGGTGAGCTTGTTTTGATGCCTCTGTGTTAGGTTTGGATCTATTGAGGTAGAGAGTGATTTTACTGTGATCTGACAATGGTGATGGTGGGCTGACTGTGAACGCTCTGAGGGAGTTAGGATTCAGATCCGTGATGAAATAGTCTACTGTACTGTTACCCAGCTTAGAACTATAGGTGTACCTACCGTATGAATCTCCTCGTAGTCGTCCATTGACCATGTACAGACCCAGTGTGCGACAAAGATGGAGAAGTCTTAATCCATTTTTGTTTGTTGTTTTATCGTAGTTCAGTCTTTGTGTATGTGTAGGTATGGAAAGGACATCTCCTCCTGGAATGTGTTTGTCTCCCTTGGAGTGAACTGAGTCTGACTCTTCGCCTGTCCTGGCATTTAGGTCACCGCAGATCAGAACATTGCCCTGTGACTGAAAGTAGTTGATCTCCTCTTCCAGGATCGTGAAACTGTCCTCATTGAAGTAGGGTGACTCTGCTGGAGGGATGTAGGTTGCACACAGGAAGATATTCTTATCTGTTGAAGTGATGGTCTTGTTGATTTCTATCCATGTGTAAAACTGGCCAGTTTTAATCATTTTTGTTGAGTTAGCGTATTCAGATTTATACCATATCAGCATTCCGCCTGAGTCTCTTCCCTGGGTGACACCAGGCAGTTTGACGGATGGAATGATGAATTCTCTGTAGTTTGTAGGGCGACCAGTGGGTCCGTCTCCTCTACTCCATGTCTCCTGTAGGATGAGGATGTCTGAGTTTTTTGTTTCAGAGCTGAAGTCTATGTTTTTGCTTTTCAGTCCAAAAGCAGATGACCTCAGGCCTTGAATATTCCAACATGATATTGTAAATGATTTGTTATCCATAAGTTATTAATTTGTTTAGTGCGGATTTTGTCTTAGTACAGTAGGTGTGAGCAGATTAGGTTCAGCATCTGATGGATGTCTTTTAGCTCGGCTGTTGGAGCTTGTGCAGATGTCGGTGTGGAGTTTCTGCTCACTGTCTGGGCATAGCTTAGGCTGCTGGAGTTCTGTTGCATATGCCGGGTGGGGGGTGTAGGCAGCAGGGGTGGTGCTCTGGTCTGTTGGCCTGGTCTCTCTCTCTCACTCTCTCTCTCTCTCTCTCTTCTCTCTCTCTCTCTCTCTCTCTACCTCGCTCTCGCTCTCTCTCTGTCTTTCTCTCTCTGTCTCTCTCTCTCTCTCTCTCTCTCTCTGTCTCTCTTTCTCATCCTCCTTAAAAGAATAAGTTACTCACCCTCATGTCAGGTCTATTTGATATGCTTTATTTTTATTTTTCAAAAACACTGAATGATTTATGAATCTTTAAGTAGCTCTTGGCATACAGGACACTTTAATGTGACCACAGCTGGTGAAGAAGACAAATACATGCCATTATAAATACCTTTAAAGAACAGACTTCTGGTTTATTGCTGATGTTAATCTTTGTCATGTTCGCATTTGTAAGAAGTTTGTTAATTTGACTTCAGAAGATGTTGAACTCGTATCCATTAAGTAAGCTTTGGTTAGACATCAAAGGTTTTTAATCATCCCCCATAAATAAAATGAATGTCATCTAAACCTGTTTGACTTGAAGACCGTTGTAAAGCATACATCATTGAGCTCCATTGACTTCCATTGTTTGGACACAAAACCATATATTCTCAAAATATCTGCTTTTGTGTTTTACAGAAGAAAGAGTCATATACATGTTGTCAATAAAATAGAAGTGAATTTAAATTTAAATGCAAAACGACTTCCAGAGAGCTCAGGGAGCAGTAAGCGATATAAATGAGAGTTTTTTGAGAATTACAGATTTTAATTTATTCAAAGATCACATGGCTTCTGTAAAAAAAACAAATGTACATAATTCTACGTCTGTTTTCTGTAGAAATCATGAGGGTAAGTAGACGACACGATGTTTATTTTTAGACAATTTATTATTTTTATAGTAATTTCTTTGATCTTGTTTTATGTCTGTTGCATTGTGGTTCATCATTAAAATGATTTCATACAACACGTAAGGCTTGCTGAAAAGTGTTATTTAACCCTCATAAGGTGGTGTCTCTTCCTTTGAGTCGATCCTAAACGTGACGTGAGGTTGAATCCACAGACTGACAGAGAGATAAATGCAGAGAGATGCGTCTGTAATATCTCTCTCCGTCTCTGTTCCCCGCCTCCCCCAGTTCTCCTCAAACCTATGATTTTCTCTGCAGTGGAGACATTGTGACGTGTGCAAGTTGGTGGAACAGCTGCATTTTAAAAAGCTTGACACCCACGCGCTCTCAAGACCACTACTGCAAGAACGTCTCACTACTACAGGCGATGTGAAACTGCGACATCACCCGCGTGTCTCGTTCTTCACATAGCTGCACCCTGAACACTGTACTGTAGATAGATACACACATGTTTACACATGTTTAATTATGTTTGGAGGGCATTTATAGTCTTATAATTAGGGATTATGCTTGGCCTTTGTGTAGGTTTTATTTGGAGTGTGTGATTGGCCCATGCAGCTGTCAATCATAGTGATTGTCCAATCTGCAATAAGTGTCTCATTCACTGGTGCTTTACCGGTTTACATGTGAGGTGAGTGTTTGAGTTTGTTGTTGTCTGAATTTTGAGGGGTTTTTCACTGGTGGAGGGCTGAGACATCCCTTAACTTTAGTCCAGCGTGACCGGATGATGTCATCAGTTGTCGTCTAAATAGATTTTTGCCATTGTTTCCGTTTAAGACCAGTTTCATTGATTCAGGTATCTGAATGAAAGTCATTATAATTCTGACACGCTTCCTTTTTGGTCCCGTGGAGACAGACGACAATTTTGATGCATGTTGTCATGGTAACGGAGGTGCGGTTATAGCTTAATGCCATAGAAACCTGATTTGCTTTTGTGTGTGATGTTCATTAATAGTTTATGAAGTAATCGGTCAATTATTAATTGTGGTTAACCGTTGATTAATATTCAGATCTGAATATTTACAGTGAGGGAAATAAGGATTTGATCCCCTGCTGAATTTGTAAGTTTGCCTGCTTGCAAAGAAACGAAGGGTCTATAGTTCTCATGGTAGGTTTGTTTTAAAGCGGCAATCCGCAAGTTCTCTTGAGTAAAAATAGCTGAAACCAATTATTGAGCAAGTACATGAAAGAGCGGTGTTTAAAACTGTCTCACTACCCTTGCTGGATTTGCCACGAAAAGCTTGTAATGATGCTTTGTAATTCGTCCTGTCGGGTCGTCTTTCCCAGAGATCCTTTTTTGGTGTCTTTCGTATATGCGTCATTTCATCACATTGGTACACAGAATGAAGAGGCTCCGGCTGAGAGCCCGCGTGTGGATGAGTGTGAAAGGCGGCGTATAGCGTGTTCTAACAACTGCTGGGTTGGATCCCATACGACGTTTACCATTATATTTGGCGCGTTTACTACTTTTAGTACATGCAGGGCCAAGAATTTATATTGGCAAGGCATTTCAAAGGTGGCTTGAACTCTGTGATCTGAAAGGACTGTAAACGATGCAGAGATGACTTTTATGTTTTCTGAACATGTAAGACATTTCAATATTTCAACAAATTGTTCATTTAATAAAATGAGCTTACAACAAAGACGTGACCACCCGCTTATTCTTTATTGGTTTGTCGCGCCATGCTGCATCCAGTGTGGACACAATTTGAGATTATAAAGGGTTCTAATGCGTTTCTAATGTCTTTTTTTTTCGTGTCGCGCCTGGTGGAGAAACGGTGTCAAATCAGTCTGAAAGTGCACTAGCAGTATATATAAGCACAGAAACCACAGGCCTATTGGCACCCATGGTTCCCTCTTTCTGGCGCTTGGACTCTCTTGGGGTCTGTCATTACTATTTGAGCACAATTGACGCACATTCATAACTAAATAACAAACCTGAGTAAACCACCAATGTCCATTAATGTAAGGCGGCCGTGAACAGACGGAGGTGCCCGGTTACATGTTTTTGGATATGGGCCCTGACTTGCTACGCCAGTGTATTGGAACATGAATTGGGAGGTCTCTGGGCTCAGCACCGGATATCCCCTCACTTTAGATCCGCCCCTGTGTACTTCACTTGATCAATTCACTAAAGCTATTTCTACAAATCATTCAGTCTCTGCAGGTTCACTTTCTGTATTAACTTGGCGTAGTAGTGCCGCTAAATAAAGCTGTCACTTCAGCTTAACCGTAATGCAGAGAATACAGAAATAGTGCTAAACGAAGCTTCTCATTCTAGCATCAATAACTGAGGAGGAAGATGGTGACTGTCGCGCCGTGATGGTTTCAAACCTGTTTGTGTGCGAGTTCACTCCTCCGCTGAGTCATTTTGTTCCATTAAAGTCGTTTCCAGCGCTTTAGTCACCCGCTCCACACGTAGTCATCAGGATGGCCCAAATAGCAGGCTGACAGTATCGCGGCTAAATCTGGTGTCGGCACCCGGGACACATGATCAGAGCGACGCATCCGCTGCCCGACACCTTCTGGAGTGATGTCATCAAGACCAGGAAGTGACCAGGATGATGCTTTTTAAGGGGAAGTGTGTCAGTTTCGCTTGACTTTATTATCCAAGCTTCAGGACGTTCCGCATGGTGATCTGACGTGACAAATCTCAGCCAATGGCATGCTTTGGGGGCGGGGCAATTACAGCTCTGGACAAATGCCAGTCAAAAATGTTGCAGTTGTGATTTGTGCCGGTGATGATAATAACTCTGATATAACAATGTCTTTATCTTTCTATTGGTTGCTGTCATTTATATGAAAGGATCTGTTTATTTTTGAGTTGCTGGCATTCAGAGATCCTTACTAAACATCAATCACACATTTATTTTCTCTCTGTGTCCCAGTGGGTCCTGTATGAGTTCTTTCATTTGTTCTGTGTTCTTGCCCCTCGGGGAGCATCTTACCTTACGTAACATGACAGTACTGTACCACACAGCTCCACGCCTGCTGTGTTTCTTCCACACGATCGCCGCTCACAGGAAACTCCAGCTTTGGGGATATTTTGGTGACCTGGACTGCTTGGAAAATTACATAACCTCACATAAACTCATTAACAATAGTCATTAGTTTAGAATTAGTGAGGCATTTGTTCAGGAAGTGAAAGTGATATTAGTAAAATCTCAGACTGATTTTTTATTGCACGTAAAGCCACAGTGGTGCTATCCTATATCCCTTACTTTTTTAAATTGGGTAAAATATGGTGACAGCTACTTGAAAACCAAGATGATAATATTTATACGGATGAAATCAGGTTTTAATGATGCTGGGCTTGATTTATGAACTGAACCAATGGGTGTTGTCTTGAGAGAGATAGCCATCTGCCCCCTGCTGGTGTGCATGTATACTGAAAGTTGCTCATTCAATGGAGCATCATTTTATGTTTGTGAAAAATGTGCATGTCAAATATTGGGATTAGGATTTTTTAGGTTGCATTGAGGCGTATCTGTAAATCTACTGGTTTACTTAAAGCTCTGTCAACATTTCTATGCAAAGGTTAACAAGTTAAAGGAAGAGTTCAACCTAAAAGGAAAATGAGGACATCATTTACTCGCCCTCGTGTCATTTAAAAGCTGTATGACTTTTTTCTTCTGCAGAACACAAAGAAAATATTTTGAATAAGCTTAGTAACAGAAAACCGTTGGTCCACACTTGGACTTGCTTTGCTTTGTGTCCATACAATAGAAGTGAAGAGGTACAACGAGTTCCTGTTCGCCAACATTCTTCAGAATATCTTCTTTTGAGTTTTGCTGAAGAAAGAAAGTCCTACAGGTTTAAAATGACAACAGGGTGAGTAAATAATGACGGAATTTGCATTTTGGTGTGAACCATCCCTTTCAGTCATGTAGTCCTATAGCTTTTGATTTAGGAAGAGCACATTGCTGTTTTCATTAGAGATGTTGAAAGGCCAACACAGCTAATTCAAGTTGCAGAATGATTTCCGAAGGTTTTAGAAGTTATGATATTTCAATTTATATTAAAACTTTCATTTTTAAAGGGTACTGTCACTTTAACTGGAATACTGATGTAGGCCTGTACACACAGTTTTAGGTTTTGGAAATGTTGTTTTAAACTCGATGAATGTTTAGATGTCTTTAACTTACATTTTTAATGTTCACAGAGATTTTAGTGTTTGTCGGGATGGCAATGTTTGTCTTCATGAGCACTACACAGTGAAGATTTGACAGTTGAGTTTATGTCCAGAGTTTGTGTTTCAAGTGATGAAGTACATCATACAGGCACTCGAAATCCACATTAAAAATACTATAGTGTACTATTTTAGTAGAAAGTGTATAAAATCCATTGTGTCCTTGATTGTAAAGTATGTACTACTGTTCATGAATTCACTGTAGATAACACTACATGACACTGTAGGACACATTGAAACAATGTGTATATTATTTACAGTATACTACAATTTACTATAGTAAACACTTAACCATACTCCAGTATTTTTCATGTGGGTCAAACATCATGTGTTTTAGAAAATCAAGTTTGACTGCATTGCGATGGGTCTGTCCGTTTCCATGGTAACAGATTGGCAAGTCTCTTCAGAGTTGATGCTAGTAGATGATAACAAAAAGTAGAATGTATTTGAAAGTAAGGGATCTGGGCTTTTGTGTTTTGGTATTTGTCGTCGGGCTCATTTTGATTGGCCATTGGACTTCTTTGATGCGCAGATCTGGCAACCCTGAGAAACATCAACATTAAAGCGAGGGGCATTGGCACGCTACATGCACAGTCTTGCCGTGCATATATATTTAAATTAAAGCTAGAAAGGCTTGACAATCTGACCGTAATGGCTTTGGCTATTTTAATTAGACTGGCAGACCAATTTCCAAAGAGTCGTGATAAAGGTACTGCCTAAGGGTGGAAAAGCCATTCGCAAACGTGTTTTCTTATGGTCTGTATAATTAAATCGCTATAAATGATATCTAATGCTATGTGTTTGCTATGCAACCTTGCAGGGGCGAAATGTTCTTTTCCTTTCATCCGTCAGCGTTTGCGTTTATTTAGCAATGCAGACAGTAACGCCATCGGCATTGTAGTTTTTAATGAAATCGTAATGAGATGTCGAGTGGATTTGGTCTTCGTTCGCTTTCTGCGGGACCTCGCCAATTAAACGCACTTCATTAAAAAGACACGTGTGTAGTTTCATTCGGAAATGTTGTCATGTAGTAGACGGTATCATGTGGTAAGACCTGAAATATCAGTGAAGTCCAGATACGTCAGAGCATTGTAGAGATACCACAACTTGTTTTGATGGGGCAACTGTGATTTTCTTTTGAAATCCTCAGTTTCTTATGTGTGTATGTTTACAGCGTTATGGGAAGAGATTTGGTTAAAAATTAGATTAATCCGGCTTTAGATTTAGGTCAGTGAGTGACATGGTAGACCCATTCTCCTTTTGAAGGATTTTAGACATTAGACACCTTTCCTGTACCTGAAACTGTCTGCCTCCTCCTCCTGAAACATTTTTGACATCTGACGGAGACAATCTCTGTCAAAACATTTCCAAAACGACTGGTTTAAGATGTAGAAGATAGGGATGAGGTAGACTTGATATTTGGGATGGTGATGGCCTGGTTTGAAGGAAATCCGCACAGTTTTATCAAGTCATGATGATGTGCTTTGGAGGGCGACGGCGGACTAGGCAGTGTGCCGAGAAGGACTGTTTGATCTCTGAGGAGGTTACGGGGTTGACCAACCCCTTCGCCGTAGATGCAGGTAATAAATCCCACTTCAAAGATGTTTTATGAGTACAGGTGTTAACTGAGCAACATGTAGTGATTCACGTTTCAAAGACAAATACTCTACAGTCATGTGGCATTGCTTGTTTGGCATCATTTAATACATAGCTGAAATGTTTAGTGTTCTTTTAATATTCAGAAATCTTCATTTGTGGTTATATTGGTCTTAATGATTATAACAGAATCATACCCCGCCGATTAGATATATGTACTTTTTTTATATCAAATAATTTGTAATGTGTTTTTTTCCATATTTGTTGTGAATTTTCTAGAGGTCTTCATACAAACCAACATGCTTTCCTTTCGATGCGTAGTACCAGCATTTCAACATTGGTTGTTGAGTTTATTCTGTTTATTCTGTTTATTAGTTGTAGTTATACTTGGCCTATGGGGTAGTTTGCACTGGAACCACTTGTGGGAGCTATTTACAAGCCTAAAATCTGCCTCATTCTGGTTCATTTATCATTTACTTTTTACATGGTACGACCCAAAACAAAAAAGTCTACCATGTGAAACTTGGACTAAAATCAGGCAACATCTTCTTCCTTAATAACGATATACATTTCATACTCAATCCTAGAAAGGCGTCTTATGAACAAAGCAAAGTCATTGCTTATATGTTAAATTATTTTTAAATTCCCAGAATGTAGACTGCTTGTATGCTTCTGCATATCCATTTAGTGTCATTGGCACGTTTTTCTTTACTCTCCATCATCTTTTCTCTGTAACGCTTAGAATCTAACAATCATCCACATCTTCTGAACATGTGGTGTTGTCATGTGAAAACTTTTAAATGACATTTTTGTAGCATAGTCAAAAACCCAGAAGACAACTGGGGAATTGTTTGGCAACTCATCCCCCCCCCTCGGTGCATAGAGCGCCCCGTTTTGTTTGCCAATTTCTGGGTTGTTAAATTGGATGAGGAAATTTGCAAGGGAGAGAAGGGAGGGTACGAGGGAGAGAAAAAAACAAGAGCTGGAGGCTCTGGCAGAGGGAGGTCCTACAAAATGCCCTTTTGCTTAAATTCTTTTTTGAATGGTAGAAATTGTTGGTAACCTCGCTGAAAATACCCCATGCATCAAACGCCCGCTTTTTCATCTCCGGTCCCAGCTGTAATTCCCACAAGGATTTCTCTCCAGGTGCCTTGGCAGATTGTCCACAAAAGGAAACAAAGGATTCCGCTCCTCGTTTTACTGTTATCCTTGGGACATGTGGTAGCAGCTTGAAGTTTGAACAGACCCTTTGGTCATGCCAAGAACTTGAGCATTTTCCTGCACCACTGACTTCGGGAGTGTAAACATCTTTTTTTGACTGCAAGAAAAGACATAAATCTACTTGATCTCTATCTAAATTTATCGCTCCGATGAGCTAAGGTTTGTGTTTCAGAGAGTGCTCTGATTTTCCCCTTATAATCTTCTTTAAGGTGAAAAGTTGCAGTGAGGTCATGCCGGGGCTTGTTTGAAGTCCCCCCTCCCTTTTTTTCTTACTCGGTCTCTGGCTTTCTCAAGTCAGAGGTGATGGATTACGCTTGCTTTTGGAATGTTGCCCAGAGGTGAATAACCGAGGGTTGTCGAGAAACCATGCTGCAGATGTGATTTCTTTAGTCCTGAATGGGACTCCAGGAGAAGGTGCGACCTCCAGGGATGAGAGGAGAGGCTGAGCTGGCAGTTGCAAAGAACGTGAGAGTAAACGAGGGCCATGCAAAGCAAGAGGCGGATCCGAGGGAGGACCGTAAAGAGAGCCCGGGGCAGAGGAGGAGTTCAGCTGGAACGCTCTACATGCAGCCTTACCTGAACAGCACAGGCGTGAAAGGGAGTGGGGGGTGGAGGAAAGGGGAAGTACTAAGAATGAGGATGGACAGGTTGCCTTCATTTCTCCAGGACAGCTGTGTGCAACAGTCGTCTCCGAAGGACTTACACTTGACTGGGGTAGAAACATGGGTCAAGGAAGTTGAAGTCTGCCACATTCCTGTTGAGGAAATAACCTGTGATGATATCAAAGAAACAGAAGAGAATGCGACGCAACCTAATGAGGTGGTCTTGCGGAGGCCTGCACATGGGCTTTGGCTCCTGGGCGGTCGAAGGGCGCTGAGCATGTTTGTCTTCCCGGATGACCGTCGTACACAGCAAGGCACGAGGAACAACCACCAAGAAAGGTTTAGTAGACCCCACAGTGTTTGCATGTTAGCGGCTCCCAACTCTTGCAGTCTTTCACCGCCTGCCTCTTTTCCCAACAGTCAAGGTTGTCCCGATGTCTTCCAGCGGTGTAGGACGAGACGTGCCGAACTGCGTGCGATAGACGGTATCAAACCCGACATGCCTCCATCTTTTAACCTTCTTCCTCATACACAAGAAGAACCTCCCATCCGTCGGAGCTTGAAAAGCAGTGGCAAACCACGGCCTGTTAGCATGACTGTTCTTGAGCTCAAAGAGTACAGGGAAGAACTCACAAGCCATACTTCCACTTCTAGCTTGCCACGTCCAGGCTTCCGCTGGAAATGGTTTGGACGTCAGACACAACTAAAGGACGAGATGGCGGTGCCAACATCGGCGAGGCAAAAGGAACCCGTTGTCATCAAGGCTGAGGTACCGAAGACAACGTTTGGGTCATTGCGACGGACCTTAAGCCTTCGGATAAGGCGCAATCGGAACCAAGCGGAGCAGGAGGATAGAACCGGACGAAGACGCACTTCAAGTATCGGAGAAAAATCGATGCAATCCGCTCACCCGTTCTCTTATTTGACTGGTAGGACGTTAGCTCCAACACATGAGCAAGATGAAGAGCAAGGAGCCACACAGTACATTCAGTTCCAAACTCGGGGCAAGTTATCGGTCATGGAGGTCCCACTCCGTCCTGCCAAACTCACCCAGCCCACCAAACAAACTCCGTCAGAAAGAAGTTTTTGGCAGCTTATTGCTAATCGTTTTAGGAAAAAGGAGCCGTTGTCCGGCAACAGATCTGAGATTTGCTCTGAGAGCCAAATGGTTGGCAGCCACCCCCCTGCGAGGAATAAAAAGCCAGATTCGGTTGCTATAGGGACCCTACCTGGCACTGGCTTTCACAAAGGTCAAGGTAAGTTGTGTAAAATGCATAAATTTCGTCCCACACCCTGGGTCTGCTTTGTCAGAAGAGGGCCCGAATGTAGCCTGGAGAGCAGGACAAATTGATTAAATATTAAAGTGATATTGAAGGGTTGGCCTGGGCTGCACCTACAGGCATAATAAGAGGTTAAATGCATTATTCAGTCTGAGTGCTTTGGCTCTGTTGGAGTGTGCGTGTGTGCTTCAGCTGTTAATTGGCTCCGAGAGGAGTTTTCTTCCAGCGAAGGTCTGAGCCGCAATTGAATTAGGAAGCAAAAAAGCATCCATCAAATCTCTTATTCATTAACACGTTGAGGGTAAACAAACGGACTGCTTGAATGAGTGGAGGATGGATGACTGACGGATATAAATAAAGGGAGAGAATAAATGAAAGATGCAGATTTACTTTTTGAACCCTTCTAAGCAGTTTGAGCATAACTAGAATTGTCTGCCTTGTGGAAAACATTTACATTTATGCATTTGGCAGACGCTTTTTTCCAAAGCCACTTGCATTGCATTATCCTATACATTTTGTTTCTAAAATGTCTGAGGGACGAGATGTTCTCATACGTCATCTCAACCCACGTGTACACAAACAACGCAGATGGTTTAGGTTACAACATATGCAACCGCTGCATGCATGAAACCGCGTGTCCTTTCAGATCTTGATTAGTTTTGTAACATCAAGTGTGACAGTGGTCTTTTTATACCGTTGCTTTGTGTCACTAACATGCCTCTGTTGTTGTTAATCAGTGAAACATTTTCTGCAATTGCAACTTGAAATATTTACGTTTTCTTGAGCCGTTGCAGTTGAGACGTGGTGCTTCCATAAACTGCCAGGTGGTGATATATCATTTGAATTAAGTGTTTGTGAACACAAGGCGACTGAAATGTCAGCAGAGAGTAGACGGCAGTAAACGAGTGTTTTTGTAGAGTTAAAAGGACATCTCTTAGGAATGGAAGAGGGCAGTGTTGACAGTCATTACTCTCTCTCACTCTCACTCAAAAAAATGCTCATACAAAATTCAATATTTATACTTGAGAATATAAACATACTGGACTGCAAAAAAAGTTGTAAAACTTATTTTCTAATATCAGTTATGTTAACATCTTTAAAAACAGCATTTATTTACTTAAAGGGGAAGTTCATCAAAAATACAAATTTAGTTTTATTCACTCCTTTGATGTTCAAAACTGACTCTGTTTTTTCTGTGGGTCGCAAAAGAAGTTATTTTGAGAAATGTCTCATTGGTTTTGTTCATACAGTGAAAGTGAATGGGGGTCAATGGTGTTTGATGACCGACGTTTTTCAAAATATTTTCTTTTTTGTTCTGCACAAGATGGTCACACAGGTTTGGAAAGACATTATCTTGCTTTCTGAGAAATCTGTTTCTGCTAAAAAAAAAACAGGTATAAGAAAATTTTAAACAAAATAACTAGTTTAGATTTCTCTACAGTCAAGACTTTGCTTTTCCTTCCTAAGGGAATGGATCTTGTTTTACAGATGTTTATTTAACTCTGTGTGTGGACAAAAAACAAGTGAAAAATGTGTTGTGTTGTGTATATTGTATTGTATTGTACTGAACACACTTCTCACAGATGACTTGTACATGTGCTGTGGTGTTAGTCACTTTTCTAACGAAGATAACGTATTAAGCGCCGTTTACACCCTCTGTGTCTACTCTCAAGTTTATTTTCTTCGGTTGCTATGGAAACTGTTCTCCCCAAATGGGTTTTTGTTTGCTGAAGGTGACTGACAACTGGAATTTAGGTGTGTTTGGGGAACTCGAGGGCTTTTGGGCCAAATCTGAGGTGTGTGCAGAAGAAGATTGGATTGCGTGTCATGTCCCTGCATGTCCTGGTAGTTTTACTTCTTGGATCACGACTGTTTTCTGCAGCTCTGAGTTCTTTGTGTTTATGCCCGGAAGGCTTTAGCTTCCTTCACCTGTTTCTCAGATCGGGGGTCACGTGACGTGGCCTCGGGGTCGTGTCGGATGGGTTTAAATAGCTGAAGAACAGGGTTGAGGTGTGTGTGGTCACTTCAGATCCGTCACTGCTCTTATCAACTTTACCCTTGCTTTTATTAGAGAAAACATGTTCTTTTGTTGTGGATTGATTAGCAGTTGTATAATCAGCACAAATAGCAAAGTTGAGTTTACTGTAGCAAAACCATGGTGAATTTGTGGTTACCATAGTAACCATGCTTTTCTGATATTTGTTGTAAAACCCATGGTTCATTGTAGTAAGGGTGTGTCCTGCAAATGAGGTGTGCTTCCTTCCAGCCCACACAAGAACAATGTCTGTGTAACTTCTTTATCATTTACAAAAAACTATATTTTACCTCTTAATTTTGATGTTATGAAAAAATATAGTATCCTATCATGTAAGCTATACTATAGTACATATTAAAGTATACTAATATTTACTAAAGTTTATCAATTTACTGTTGTTAATTTTACACAATTATTTAGTATTTACTTAGAATATACTGTAGTATAATTATTATAATATCAAATCTTTACTTTTTAGGGTTAGGGTTGGATGAATTTGAATTTAATCACTATATTATATTACAGTGTACTGCAATTTACTCCAGTTTGCTATACTTAAGTGTGATATGTTTTTTATGTCTGCAAAGGAGGTGCACTTCTTTCCCGCAAACAAAATTTATTTAATCAAATTTGATCAAAATTACGTTTTTTGGATGTTATGAGAAAAGATCATAGTCTAATAGTACTATTATATTTAGTATTTTAGTGTTTTAAACCTTACTTTAGTAAATAATATGTTTTTACTATAGTATACTTTTGCATAGCGAACTGTACTATATTACAGTATTCTGTAAGGAGGTGCACTTCTTTCCAGCTCACACAAGAATAATAGCTTTGAAAAGTTTAACAAATAAAACATAATTTGTTTTTACAAAAGTAAGCTTTTTTGATTTGTTCTTTAAAAAATGATAGTATCTTAAAGTATATTTTCTATATATTTTTTTTTAAACCTTACTAAAGTAAATATTAAAGTATACTATACTATAAATAATCACTGACGGTGTGATCAGGACATGAAGTGGAGGGTCTTGAAGGGGCTTAATTCACCATAACAGCCGGCTGCTTGAACATTATCTTGCTTATTACATGGCTACTTGACACATGAGACAAAAACTGGACATGAAATGTGAAAATGTGAAATATTTTTTTGCTCATTTTTACAGTATGCAAACTTTCTGTTTTAAGGTAAGAAACAACGCTATCACAGACAGGCATTTGGTTTAATTTCGTATAATATAATGTTATGTTTGTTATTAAAAGACGTATTTATATGTAATTTGTCATAATGATTTGCTGCATCCAGGTTGCCTTGTTTTTTTTAGTTTTGAAAGGAAGTTATCTGTGAATAATCAACCTGCAAATGTCACGACCGGCCAATCAGAATCAAGCATTCCACCGAGCTGTGTAATAATACAAGTTAAACTATAATACATAGTATAATCACTGTAATATTCAAAATAATTTTTCAGTTGGCTGAGAACAATTTCCGGTGGACAACAAAATCTTAAAATGAGTTTTAAAAATTCATACTGATCAAATGATTGAACAGACTGTGTGTCAGCCTTGTCAATCCAATATGACATCCACCCTGACTGCGGTCTATAACCAAATAGTCTAGTGTCGGGTCTTCACGATCAATCTCTGCTGTCACATGTGATGACGCGAGTCCTCCAGCTCTCTGCCGCTCTTCTTTACTCTGCACTTCTGAAACTGAGTTTGTGTCTCTGAGCTCTGAAATTGCATTCAAGGCGATTTATAAATGCCCTGTTCTCCCATGCGATTCAAATGGCCTTCTGAAAACTCTGACTCAGTTTCTTGTACTTTATAACAGCGAGGTATCCGCCTGACAGCTGTAAAAGGGCTTTGTGTGCAGTTCAGCCTTTAGAATGAAAAGCATCAGATTGAAATTCTGAAGCACATCATCAGACTGGTTATTCACCGCAGTGCGTTTGTTTAGCCATTCTCGTCTTGTCTTGTCAAAATGCAGCACTATTTACTCTGTACCAGTCCGTTCGTTGACATGTTTAGTCAAATTATTTTAACTGTTTTCCAGAGGTGGGGGACTCGAGATTTTCAATTTTCAGGACTTGTGACTTGCTTGATTGAAGTGTGAAGATGACTTGACATGACTATGACTTGAGAGCAAGTGACTTGAGACTTGAACTGGACCATGAAAATATAAAAAGATTTGCCAGATGCAGAGTATGCAAAGCAAAGATTTCTGACACGACAACCACAAAGTCGAATTTCATCCGACAATACACGAACCACAAGGAAAGGTAAGAAAGTAATTTATTTATAGTCAGTGTAATAAAAGGATTACTAATATAATGAATAAATCGTTTCTGTTTGTCATAATTTTGCCTTGGTTGTTTTTTTATTATTATATATGTGATCATCGATCATCACTGATAGGCCTACATTTCATCTCATAATAAGATGAATTGGGGAATCTGGCTATAACGGTGTAGCCCGAATTTTAATTTTCTTAAAACATTAAAATCATCTTAAAATAAAGAAGGGCTTCTCTGTATTACATGTAGGCGAATGTCTTTATTAAATACGCGCATGTTCAAGTGTTTGTGTGGACTGTGTGTGGAAGCTGAATAGCAGCTCGCTTATATACTGCAAGACCTGCTGACATGGACGCACCAGTGAGATCACTTGAACTTAAAAAACTCTTTAAAAACTTAGCGGTCATACTGACGAGAATTATTTCATAGTTCGAATCCGTTAACTGTCTACAATTTTTTATACTCTCAATAACAACAAAACGTTTTGTGCTGTAAAATAATGAAACCAGTTCAAATAGAAAACAAATATTATTTTTTTATATTATAATATTATTCATTACGTATGAAACGTGCATATTGCGCGTCCACCGGAGAGATGACGATTAAGCATAATATCTTAATCACTGGGCTATATTAACATAGATTGTATTTATATTCTGTCGAAATTAAAAAGATCCGTTCATTTTGATAAACAAGATCGAAGTCAATAAACTAGATGCAAATTCACTAGGCCTGCTGTGCACTTTAATGGACAGCACAAGTATTACAGCATCATATATTTAAAACATATATTAAGCAGATTTTCAGTCACAACACTTAGTTTATAAGCTTCATAGCCTGTATAAAGGCTTAAGTCATTCTGTCAGATACAAGTATTTCCATTTCTGTGTAGACCGTTACAATTAAATTGAATTAGATTTTATTATACATTTCAAACTGGATTTCTTTTGTGTAAGCAACACTTTTATTTTCAGATATTAGTGTTGCACATATATGCATATAATTCATATATAGCAATGTGAATAAGATTGTATGTAAATAAGTTCATCTTTTCTGTGCAAAAAGAAACATGAATCGCAAAATTAACCTCTGTTTATTTTAGTACTGCGACTTGAAACTTATCAGGGCTCGACTTGACTTGCCTAGGGTGAACCCTTGACTTGACTTGACTTGACTTGCTTAGGGTGAACCCTTGACTTGACTTGACTTGCTTAGGGTGAACCCTTGACTTGACTTGCTTAGGGTGAACCCTTGACTTGACTTGCTTAGGGTGAACCCTTGACTTGACTTGACTTGCTTAGGGTGAACCCTTGACTTGACTTGACTTTCTTAGGGTAAACCCTTGACTTGACTTGACTTGCTTAGGGTGAACCCTTGACTTGACTTGACTTGCTTAGGGTGAACCCTTGACTTGACTTGACTTGCTTAGGGTGAACCCTTGACTTGACTTGCTTAGGGTGAACCCTTGACTTGACTTGACTTGACTTGCTTAGGGTGAACCCTTGACTTGACTTGACTTGCTTAGGGTGAACCCTTGACTTGACTTGACTTTCTTAGGGTAAACCCTTGACTTGCTTAGGGTGAACCCTTGACTTGACTTGCTTAGGGTAAACCCTTGACTTGACTTGACTTGCTTAGGGTGAACCCTTGACTTGACTTGCTTAGGGTGAACCCTTGACTTGACTTGACTTGCTTAGGGTGAACCCTTGACTTGACTTGACTTGCTTAGGGTGAACCCTTGACTTGACTTGACTTGCTTAGGGTGAACCCTTGACTTGACTTGACTTGACTTGCTTAGGGTGAACCCTTGACTTGACTTGACTTGCTTAGGGTGAACCCTTGACTTGACTTGACTTTCTTAGGGTAAACCCTTGACTTGCTTAGGGTGAACCCTTGACTTGACTTGCTTAGGGTAAACCCTTGACTTGACTTGACTTGCTTAGGGTGAACCCTTGACTTGACTTGCTTAGGGTGAACCCTTGACTTGACTTGACTTGCTTAGGGTAAACCCTTGACTTGACTTGACTTGCTTAGGGTGAACCCTTGACTTGACCTTACTTGCTTAGGGTGAACCCTTGACTTCACTTGACTTGCTTAGGGTAAACCCTTGACTTGACTTGACTTGTTTGATTAGTCTAAACTGTGACTTGAGATTTGACTCGAGACTTGATGGTTAAGACTTGAGACTTGCTTGGACTTGACCATATGTGACTTGTTCCCGTCTCTGCTGTTTTCAGTGACTGGGGTGAACATTTCCCCTTTGGAAAAGCTGTATGATTTCATTCTGAGGATTGCAGGGTGTGGTTTCTAGTTGTTTAGATGTGTTTTTCTGGCCGCGAGTTCTCTTCCTCAGATCTGTGTGTGAAAGCGGTGATCGAATGCTGAATGCCGAAACACGGCAGGAAGATTCTTATTCCAGTCAATTCAGTAGTTTGTTAAGTTGGGGAGACGTCGAGCTTCAAGTTTAAATGAAGGCATCCTCTGGATTTGCTGAATGTTTTTGCCTTTTTGCAGAAAGTTGTTAGAAACTCTTACGATACCCTACAGTGTGAGCATTTCTCTCATGCACCATCTGAACATTACAGTTTTTCTTCTTTCCTAAGCTTTGAGTTGTCATTAAAATTGACTTGACAAGAGCAGCGAAGTGAGAAATGGTCCAAACAATAGCGTGCCGTAGATCTCTGTACTGCATCAAACAAGGACGCCCATGTGTCCACTGCGATGATGTAATCTCTGCACTAAACATGTGTGTGTTTGTGTGTGTGTGTGTGTGTGTAGGGCACTGAACAGGGCAGGGATCTTCTAAACCAATGAGCTTCAGTTCATGGACTGAACACCTTTATTACCATTACGGCTCACATATTCCACTTTTGTGTGTTTTTAAGATCCATTCTTTGGTTGTTTAATTAAAGGAACAGTTGAAATGAAAAGTGATGTCATCATTAACTCACTCTTAAATAACGAACTTTTTTTTGTTCTGAGGAACACAGAAAGATATTTGGAAGAATGCTTGTATCTTGACATGTTCTTGGCCACCATTGACCACCACGGTTGAAAAAAAAACACAAAAGAAGATATTCTGAAGAATGTAGGAAAGCTATCAGTTTTTGGGGACTTTTTCCTTCCGTTGTCATTTTTCCTCCTATTGCAGTCAATGGTGGCCAAAAACCGTTTGGTTGCAAGAATTCTGCGAATTATCTTTCTCTGTATTCAGGAAAAACTAGGAAATTTATACAGAAGTCGAGGGCGATTAAATGATGTCAGAAAAAATATTGGCTGAACTATTAACTTAAAGTGATCTCTCCAATCCACCAGTTGGATTTGACATTTTTTTTAATTGAATGTATGATGCTTGTCTGTAAAATACAGACACCATGATATGAGGATGTTGTGGGGGTTGCCATGCGGTTGCTAGGTGACCACAAGTCTCTGTGATGTCCTGGTTTCTAGATGTGATATGGGTTCCTCTAATGCACATACTGGGGTTCAATATTCATTACAAATGTGTTAGAATGCAAGTTACATGTTTACATTTCTTAAATAACATCTAGCGGTCATTGGATCTTGTAGCGTAGTTCTGCTCAGATCTGAGCTGAACACCAAACATTCTTATATGTGTTCATGTGCTTATGTGAGATTGAAAGCGGTTTCATTTAAGGCAGATTCGAACTTTAGTGCCAAGATAAAATGGGTGTTTACTGGATTAGGGACAGTTGGAAACAGGCTTTCTGAACAAATACTTCCAGAGACAACAAATGTTTGTTAACCATGAATCTATAATCAGGTGTAATGTTAGCGTTTGTACATATTGTACGGTTTTGGTTGTGAACCGTATGTTCTTCACCAGTCTTTTAGTCTTTTTCTGTAGCTTAGTGGTTAACACATGGCGCGAGCAAAACTAAAGTCATGGGATCCATCCCGACTGCACATACTCAAATACAAATGTGTAGTATCATGCCAGGTAAGTCGCTCTGGATAAAAGCGTCTGCCAAATGAGTTAATGTAAATAACGGTACTCTTGCAAAGAAAAAGCGGTTGGATTTCAGATTTTGTCTGGCAGATTAATGAAAACTCAAAAAATCTCATAGAATCTAAAGCAGACACCTATAGTCACCAGAACATTAGAATTGTAGTTTTGGGCAAAGGCTCTTTTGACAATGACCAGTAAGAAACCATTTAGCAACCACATGGCAACACACCCAGGCGCCCACAACGCCCTAGTATCACTTCAGAGACTTTTGTGCTGGCAACACTTCTTCAAAAAGCATGTTTTGTTTATTCTTGATGAATTAATAATAACTCGGTCGATATAAAGGATTAAAGGATTGCGCTGTGTGTCTGTGCAATTCATCAAGCCAAATAAATAATGTACTTGTTTACTAAAGGCGCTGTCTGTTGTTTTTCAGACTCCTTCGTCAACAGTCAGGAATGGACATTGAGTCGATCAGTACCAGAGCTCAAAGTGGTGAGTGTTTTCAACTCTTTAACCTTCATTTCATCTGTTTTGATGTCATTGCGTGGAAGATTTACCCATAATTCCATAAGTGGCTGTCTAGACACGAATGTATTCGGTGACATGAGCAACTGTGTCTCACTTTCTGTTGTTTATTTCGGCGAGACATGTTTCGAGACGTTTCTCCTAGAATAGTCGAAAATCATATTAGTTCAATTAAAACATGTATTTCTGTACTATAATATAAGAACACAAACATCTCAGCATTTCTAGGATCACTGTTCTTAATTTCATGAGTAAAATAATCCATTTCAAACAGACACCTTCATTGTAACGGCTTGTTATGAGTCAACACGATGAAACATTTGCTCCTGAAGTATTTTACATTCTGAATGTTTCTCAAACTTTATTATAAAGCTCCATTGTTTCCCCTTGTTGACAGTGCACATCATCCTTTGATAAACTCAAGCGTTGTTTACTTCAGCATCTCTCTAATGTTGTTGTTGTGACCTACATCTGACTTTGCTCAATTGGAGTCTTTGGAGATCATGGATGGAGAGCTTCCTAATTCTTGTTTAGATGTTCAGGTGATAGCAGGTTTGATGTATGTGGGAAAGTATAGATTGTCCTCCATTTCCATGAGTTAAGCAATATTCTGTCCTCTTAGATGTCGATTGGTTCACACAGGAATCCTGAATAGAGTATTATCAGAATCGATATTGGACAGAATTATTCAGGCCAACATCAGCATCCATCTCTTATACATGGTTGTCATGATGTTGATTTTACTGGTTATGAATCACTACTGAAAAAAAATCATCACAGAAATACTAACGGTTTCAATTAAAAAAACATTTTAAACCATTATCTTCTTCCATAAAAAAACATTACAAAATTACTTTTGTAGCATCCTTGCTGAAAGAACAGTTTCCATTAAAACCAATACAAATCCCTTTAAAACCATTTTAACTTCTATAATGGTTTCCATGGTTTTTTTCAGCAGGGATATTTTAGGCATTATTCCCAGAGGATTTAATGGTGTTGTATTAGTTTCCTCTAGAGAACATGCCTGCTAAAAAAAAGTAATAGAAACCATAAAGAAGTTGTAATGGTTTTAAAGGGATTTGTATTGATTTAATGGAAACTGTAATGGTGTCTACTGGTTTATGATGAATTATATCGGTGGGATGTCAAATCCCTAATAATAATGCCCTAAACACACAGCAAAAAGGAGTTTGTAATGGTTTTAATGGAAAAAGCTATTGGGTAGTAATTGTATTCAAATGTTAACCGTCAGAATTTCTGTGATGGTTTCTATTTTTCTTCAGAAGGAATGTGTTACCGCAGCATCAGATTATCTTTTTGTCAAATTAGCAAACCTGTTTAATAAGCAAACAGCAGAGGAAGATGTAGGACTTTGTGAATGACTGGTGGAGCTCCATGCAGGAGCTTTGTGGGTTTCTGTGGAAGCGTGGTTAAAAATTCTGTATTGGTGCAAACCCAATTCCACGTCCAAATGTGTGAATGTTTTTGCTCTCTTAGTGTCTCCAATTTTTCAGCATTATGTTAGGAAAGCTGTCCATCCACAGCTGGTAGGATTTCTCATCTCGCCGTGCACAAACAGACGCTGTGTCAAGGACTGACAGGCGGAACGTCATTGCGTCAGGTGCGAGGAAACTCCTGAAGGCTGAGGGATGCTTTGATAAGAGAGGATATCTCTTCTGATAGGGAATCCTGGATGCAGATGAGAGGTTCTCCATCTGTTGGTGTTAAATTATTTATAGAAGTGATTTTTCTCTTTCAGACCTATTGGGGATTCTTTATTAGACAAGTTTTATAGAGGTAGAGGTGGACCACTTTATGTTTTTATTGTTGAGAAGATGGTGCTAGGATTAGTCTTAGTACTGGGTCACGGGTCACAGGCTTTATTTTTAAATCACCACGAACCGGAAGTTGCTATCGTGATTACTTCCATATTCTGACCCATTTCCCAGTGAAATTTGTGGGCGTTGCTTGAATTTCCCTGCAATTTCATTGGATGGATAAAAATAGCCGTTGTATTTTTGGAACTGGGAGCAGAGTGAAAGTTAAAGGGGAGGTATTAACAGATGCCCAAGCCGTCTAACTTACATCTTTGAAGATGGATAATCACTACAGGGTGGAAGATCATTTTCAGATTTTAACTAAAGGTTATGAGGGCACACGAATGTTAAAAAGAGAATGACTCACATTTGTTATCTATTAACAAAAACACTGCAATATTTTATGAAAAAGACGAAGTGTTGTTATTTATTTCACTGGGATTTTTAGGGGTCGGTTATGGTTAGAGGTTGAGAATCAATAAGCATTTATCAAGTCTGCTTCTGTGACATTTAAGGCTTTGACTTTTGTTCTGGAGTTGTCATAATTAGTCGATAGTTTTGGCACCAAAGTTTCATTCTTGGACTCTTTTTGCTGCTGTGCCTTTAAGAGTTTTATATGCAAATGAACTATTATGATCTGTTAAGCTCTTTGAGATGAATATCAAAGACCCACAAACTGCTGAAAATTGTTTTTCATAATATATGTTTCCCCTTTAGGTTTTTGAACACTGATATTAATCTTCCTTTTGGCTTCCAGAGGGTCCAGAAGTGAAGCTGTCCGCACTATAAAAGCTCATTTGTTTTCTCTGGAGGGGAACTAAAAGACATGAAGAACTAAAACAAATGGTCCTCGTTTCTTTCTTGTCTAAAGTTGAACAGAGCTGTAAAACTGGGCCAAGTCAATCCCTTCAGGAGTGCAAACAATGTTTTAAGTATTCTCGGTCATTTCATTTTAATGAATCCCACAATGCGGAATCTGAGCTGAACATATGTGCAACAGATCGGCGCCCATTCTTTTCTCACAGTTTGCGTAACCATCACGAGTCTCACCAAGTGCACAATTACCTCATTTTTACACCGTACGTGACGTTACGTCTCGGGAAAATCACACACTATGTGTTGTACCTGAGAAATTCTCTCTTGACAGACCTGATATTTGTTTTGTTTCTGGCTCATCGTTCCAAATCTCATTTATGTCTCTATTGTGCTCAGGTATGGTTTAGATTTACTGCTTAGTTTTAGATTTGTAAACAAACATGTTAATTTCTGCTGACTCGAGTCCATTTCTGCACGCAGGGCATCGTGGGAAACCTGTCCAGCGGGAAGTCGGCATTAGTTCACCGGTATCTGACAGGAACATATGTCCAGGAGGAGTCGCCTGAAGGTGAGTGAAGCGGCGGGTTTTTATCAGGGGCAGTCAACCAACAAGACCTCCTGTTGTCCGTGAATTTGTGTCCTCTCGTATGGTCATCTGTGCGCTTTTGGATATTTCCATGTAAACAAATTATTTTGGCAGTTAAAATGTGCCTTGTTGTGGATTCCGGTCGGCATGGAAGTCAAAAGTCAAAAGTTTAGATACAAGCAAGGTAGTGCCCTGTGTATTTTTCTATTAAAGGCTTTACTACATATGACACTTTGGCTAAAAGTAATATGTGACCCTGGACGACAAAAACAGTCTTATGGGTCAATTTTTCCAAATTGAGATTTTTACATCATCCGAAAGTTGAATAAACAAGCTTTCTGTTGATGTATGAGTTGTTAGCATATGACAATATCTGGCGGAAAAACTCAGGAATCTGAGAGTGACAACAAATCTAAATGTTGAGAAAATTGCCTTTGAAGTTGTTAATAAGAGGCACTGTGGCAGGCCATCCACTTACAAAAATAAAGTTTTGATATATTTACGATAGGAAATTTACTAAATATCTTCATGGACCATGATCCATACTTAATATCCTAATGATTTTTGGCATAAAAGAAAAATCGATAAATTTTACCCATACATTGTATTTTTGGCTTTAACTAAAAATGTTGCCGTGCTACTTAAGACTGGTTTTGTGATCCAGGGTCACATATTATGGTTTGTTTTAGATGTAATGTAATGTGTATTCAGGATTTAAGGTTTATAAACGCTGTATTTTCCACACACCGTGCATGTTTGTATCTCCTCTGAAACGCTCAGATTTTTAACGAAGCTCATGGCTCTGAAAAGTGAGGTGTGCTCTGATTGGCCAGTTCACCAGTGTGTAGTGATTGGTGGAATACTGCAAGCATGTGTGGGAAATGTAACGCCTCTTACCATATTTGGCACATCAGGTTCCTCTTCAATTGTACTGACAGGTACATCATCTTACTTGAGTCTACATTTGGGCGGTCTTAGTCAAATCAGACCATCAACTGATGTAGATTTGTGGGTGTGTGGTTACACGAGGTGTTTCAGGTCTGGGTGAACATTCGCTTTTACATAGAATGAATCTTTTGTTCCCACACTTTCATTTCTGCTATTTTACACGTCTAGTACATGCATGAGCAACTTAAAACACACCAAAGACACAGAACAACATGGATTCACACCATATGACACCTTTAAAAAAAAGTAAATTGTAGTCAGAAAGTTACTGTGTAACTTCACAGTTACATTTTCTGAGCATTCATCCTATAAATGATTATGTTCCTGATTCAGTAGATGTTAAAGCTTCAGTGAGATCAAAACAAAGTTTCTATATTGACTACAGTAAAAACATCTTTAGTTTTCAAAACAGCATTAAATGATATAGCAGCCGATCAGAAGTTAACGCACGCACACTTCCTTAACCCCAGCTATGCGATCTCATGAAATTTTGAATGAAAACTTTACATTTTCTATTTTCTCTGTCATGTTGCTCAAGATCATGTGATGCTTATCTGTTACGCCGTTCATTTTCATGACAATGTCTTCTTCGATCATTGGCTGTTCGTAGCGCTCGTTCTAAGCAATCCATCACACATAGTTGAACTCACAGATGATGACGCCACACTTTAACATGTGCCTTTTTCATCTATCATTGTTCTAGTTGCCTATCCAGAGCGCTTTCGGCTGTGTTGTAGCACCGAGGTTTACAATAGTTTAGCGGGGAAGCCAGGGTTGCCAGTTTTGCGTTAAAAAATCTGCCAAATGGTCATTCAAAGCTAGCCGGAAAACCACGAGCTTAGAAAAACTGAAATACTTGGCAACAGTGAAAGGTCCTGGCTCATCGCAAGCCAGAAAAATGGCGATCACAGAAAACCCGCTAAGCAACATAGAAACAAATTTCTACTTTTGGACCTTTTTATGAATGCAGTGGAGTAAAAAGTATGATATTTGTCTTTCAAATGTAGTGAACTTAAAAAATAATAGTCAAGTAAAATACAGATACTCAAAAAGTGTACTTAAGTACAGTACTCTGGTAAATAAAAAAATGCGTTTATAAGTCATGATGCAATGAAGGGTCTAAGAAATATGAAAATGTACAAAAACGGCAAAATTTAGCATTTTCCAAATACAATATATTCATGCTGATGACACCACGACACGAGTTAGCAGCATCATCTAGTGGTTGTTTATGGACCTCTCGCGTGCTCACAGTGTTCTTTTTTAATGTGTACGAATTATTCGTGAAATAAGTTCTGGTTGGGTTAGGGTTTATAAATAAATAAAGGCTTGTTGATATAAATAAAATAAAATGTACTGTTTAGTACTGAAGATTTGTTGTTTTTTAATCAAATGTAATATCAGCACAAGACTGCGTTGCAAACATCATCATATTTGTTTAAACATTATTTATAGGACTTTTAAACAATTACCAGATAAAACCAATATTGATAATCCGTATCAGTTAATTATAATGGTTTGTATATTGTGTGGCAAATATGAAATGTTTGTTTCAGGACAACAGGATTAAAGTATTTGGCCTCCTTGTTTAAGTTCCCTAGGATTTAACATTTTATTCTGAACATTAGAAACTATTTTTCATGTTTTATTGTCATTTTACAATATTTGTTTGCAATTTTGCATGAATACAATATGAATTTATATTTTCTGTGGTAACCAGTAGCACATCACACATCACACATTCTCTCAATACATTTGATCTTTTTTGAGTCCGGAACATTCCTTTAATAAAGTGCTTTTACAAGTTGACAGAAAGTTGAGTGTTCTGGTCCAGTGGGTATTGTTGAATCCCTGTGTGCACTCTTGAACGTGCTATGACATGTTTTAAATGAGGCCTTCACACTTGAGTTATTAAGTCAAATCTTCTAGGGAATGTATTGTAATAATACGCTTATGTCCTGTACCTGAGAACAATGAAAATCAATGAATCACTGCTTTGTTAAATTGATGTTAACACACCTGTACCTGAATAGCAAAGAGTAACGAGGCAGAAATTGATAGATTTTAAATAGAACACATTTTTCTGTGTTACACAAAGCGTCTTAAACATGAGATGCCATGCGCCCCAGCATCTTTTTCTTAATGCTTCTATTGAACTTTCACATTTTTAGGAAATTAAAATGATTGCGATCATGAGTAAAGTACACTGTTTGGCTGTTTTGCATATATTTCGAGACAAAAAATTGCACATAAATTGGATTAAACGTGTGATTGATGCAGTTGTGCTTCATACTGCGCGAAGCATTAAGACTTTATTAAGCAACGCTCGAAAATTACCCTCATTTCTCCATCCAAATTTGTTATGTGTCATCTGCCTGCGCTGCAACGCTCTGCATTTCCACGCCGACGCTCCGCCTCCCCGATAGTTCAGGTGTTGCCATGGCAACAAGAGGGTCAGGCAGCCTGGCCTCCCGCCACCGGACCGTGTCATCAATCCCGGCCGTTTACTTTTGAGTGACGGGAGAGAGATTAAATGTTTACGGCCTCGTGCTGCCAGCTGCACCTATGAAATCTAAATTAGACTAAGAATCGCAATGACGGCT
This sequence comes from Triplophysa dalaica, assembly GCF_015846415.1. Taxonomy (NCBI): domain Eukaryota; kingdom Metazoa; phylum Chordata; class Actinopteri; order Cypriniformes; family Nemacheilidae; genus Triplophysa; species Triplophysa dalaica. Next base: position 387,181 of record NC_079564.1, on the reverse strand, counting down.
CGAACCCAGAATTTCTGCAGAGCCAGCGTGACGTGTGATTCGCTCCTGCAGTCGACAGCGAGACTGTGTTTCTGGTTGTAATATTCTATTCAGCGGCGCAGCAGAGAACCCTGAATCCATCACTTTTGGAAAGGGTATCGTGAGAGGGGATTCGCTGCGGTCCTGTTATGACATCTCGCGACACGTCTACATGGCAGGATGCAATTATAACTCGCCCTTAAAATCCTCAGCGAATGTGCTGGAAAAGCAATTATTTTCAATTAAACACAACAAGCGGCTGGTGAAGTGATGTTTTTGTTGTGTTTCACCTGTAATTTGAGGTTAAGGCGAGCTTTGCTTTTATTATTGCTTATATTTAAAGTGAGTGATTCCAATGAAAACCAAATCGGGTATCTTTGGTGTTTAAGTTTGTGTTTGTGCTACAGATGTGATACACGTGGGTTCGTCAGGAGTGTTTAGTTGAGTATCGTTTAAATCTCAGAGGTTTCTGCTAAAATTGCTTAGGAGAAATAACACTAAAAAACAAATGTTAAGAGTCTGGAGGTGTAAAGTGAATGTAGATTATAGAGGTCAAATCATCTGAATTTGTGTATATTTAATCATAAATGTTTGGGTTCAGATAAACATCTTCAATAATATTGACTTTTGATTGCAGACTTGACAAACACGGTTAAACTTTTTACCGACCCATTTTCCACGTGAGATGAAAAACAGATTACAGATTTAAACTTTATTTTTGAAATGCGTTCAAAAACTGTAAAATTAGAAAAAAGTCAACAAATTTACAAGAAAAAAAGGGAAAACAATTGAATATGTATATCCTTATACCCTGTTATTTTACAGGAAAAAATATTTATTTACCGTTTTTTTCTTACAGATTGTTTTAGACAGTGAATCTGAGCTCAGATTGTTGACATCTCTTCTGTAGCTCTAATGGAGACGTTTGTGAGATTTTTGATGCTTTTTTTTCTGAGGAGAAATATGTGAGATGCAGAACTTTCCATTTTTTTTCTATTTAAATCTCATTGATGTCCAGAAGAAATAATAGACACATTAAAGGGATCTCATCTGTGATTTTTCTTTCTTATGGCGTTTGGGATTCTCAGTATTCTCATGGTTTGGTAGACAAATGAAATATATGTTCTTGGCATAACGTCTGTGTAGTTAATATCTCAGTTATTGGATGGAGATTCCAGGTGGGATCATGTTGTGTTGTGTTCCTGCGGAGCTGATATTAATAACATCGCTCTGCTTTAACACACTTGTTCTTCATTCTTAACTCAAGTTGACTCCGGGGTCACTGAACTTGAAAGTAAAGATTTTCTGTGGCATGAACTTCGGGCGTCTCGAGTCACTCACGACACTGGAGGATTTGGGTTCTGTAAATGAGTTTATGTTGTGTGACTTTGGGTCTCTTCATTTGTTATCAAACTTAATTTCACATATTTATGAGTTACGCAGCATGTTTTCATGCGCTGTATAATGCAGCGGGAGACATGGGCGGTGTTTAATCATTATCATCCTGACCGCTCTCTCTCGCCCGCTATCCCACAATCCCCTGCTTCTCCATGCCGCTTCACAGCTGACACAGGCATGCTTTCGGTTTTCAAGTAACATGTCTTTTGTCGAAATTTGCTTTGGGTGACTCAGGGGTGTTGCTTCATGCAGTTTGATGCCGCTGACGTGAACAGCGCGCCAGCTCGGTCGCTAAATGAACGTCAGAGAGGAAGGTGACGTAAAAGGGATCATTTATGTTATTGTTGTTGTTGCAGGAGGACGGTTTAAAAAGGAGATCGTGGTGGACGGACAGAGTTATCTTCTGCTGATCAGAGATGAAGGTGGACCACCAGAACTACAGGTACCCGACATCTCCTTTTCTTCCTTTGGATGAAGTCAAAAATGGAGGACTGTCCCTTTAAATTGACATATATAGTCTGGACATAATTAAACGGACCTTTATTATGTCCTTCAGGGCTGCATGCTGACATTGCTCTACAATAATTGACAATATTTACAATTTTTTTGCAAGTTGTGAAAGCCGAGAGCAATCAAAATAGCTGCTAAACGTGTATCCGTAAACATGTCAACCAATCCCCATTCAACCCATTCTGCGTCAGAATGCCGCGTGTTTACGATCGGCTAGCACTTGCCCTCCGGGATGTTTCACGGTGGCCCTGTTTTCAGGTTTTGATGCGGCTCAGTGTAATTATAGCGTGACGGTTCTGGCGGCAGTGGAGTGATCGGGGATTTGGAGTGAAAGTGTTCTGTCAGCGTAGCTCCTGGTGGAAAAGCGGCGATAATTATTCTCCGTTCGTCTGTGTTCCGTTTTGCTGGTTTTATGGTAATGAGTAATTGATTAGAATACAAATTATGACAAAGAATTAGTAGTTCAGCCCTTAACATTTCAAGCAGACGTCAATGAGCATGTGTCTCAGGGCTGTGAAATGCTCAGTTTCTGGACACAATTTGTAAGGAACCATTATGAATAACACATGTGGGCCTAATAAAACCTAAATTAACCAATAATATGAATTAGTAGTGTGCTTGTGTTTTTCAAAACATTGACAAAATTCACATTTAGACATTATAGGCATTTAATATGTACAGTCTCTCAACAGAGTTTTAAATAATACAATTTAATATTTTTGATTATCTTGTTTTTAGATTTTTTGTTTTGTTTTTATTTTATATTTAGTTGTCATTTTATTAATTGTGTTTTTATGTTGCTAAATAAGATATTTTAGTTGTTGTTTATTCTATTAAATATTATAAATTATATATATATATATATATATATATATATATATATATATAAATAAAAATTTATTATATATAATATTTATTCCTTATTTATAATTTATGTAATTTTATTAATTAAATTGTATTGTACATTTTTACTGCCTTTAACTTATTTCAGTTTATTTCTAAGGCAGCATTTCAGTTTTTCGTTTTAATATATTTAACCCAATATTTGATTTGATTTTAATAAACAAACATTTTCACAGGGCCATTGTGTGGATCCAAAAAAACATCTATAAAATCAAATTTAATATAAATAAATGATAAAAGAAAATGATATAAAATACATCAATAAAATGTTATTAAAGATATCATGTTTGCTTGTTTCAGTTTGCTGCCTGGGTGGACGCTGTGGTGTTTGTCTTCAGTTTGGAGGATGAGATCAGCTTCCAGACGGTTTACAACTACTTCCTGCGTCTGTCCAGCTACAGGAACGCGGCGGAGGTTCCCATGGTGCTGGTGGGGACGCAGGGTGAGTCATAACATCACAGATGAAATCTACTCTTTATCAACACAGCTCTGTATTGGAAAGGTGATAAAATGTGCTTTGTCATATTGAAGAAACTCATTAAGGCAGGAAGCTGGAAGAATTAAGCTTGTTTAAAAAGGAAATGCTCTTTCTTTAAGTATTCACAAGACCTTGTTTGCATATTACACTTTCATGCGAAAAAAGCAAGAGATCATTAAAAACGTTCAACATTTTTGAATGCATTTTCAAGCAATGTTAAGGTCAACAAATTAAAATGAAAAAAAAAGTTATATTTTGCATAACAGCTGCAAAAAATGTTATAATCTTGAGCCATCAGGTACAACTACGTATCAAATGTCAGTTTGTGTCATTTGACTTCAACCCTCATAAAGATACAGTATGTGTAAAGTCACATGCAGTTTTCTGTTTTAAACAGAGATAGCCATAGTGAAGAATGAAATGATATAAAGAGACCATTTTTTTGTCTCAATGAACATTTATACTACAAAGATGCTCAATTATATCAACATGAAATGGGTTGAAACTCAGATTTCCATGAAGATTGAAGCCAGATTTCCACACGTTTTGTTTTGTTTAACACATGACACTGTTGTCTTTCTCTCAAGATGCTATCAGTGCTGCAAACCCCAGAGTGATCGATGACGCCCGGGCTCGAAAACTGTCCAACGACCTGAAGCGCTCCACGTACTACGAGACCTGCTCCACCTACGGCCTTAATGTGGAGAGAGTCTTTCAAGACGGTGAGCCTTCATGTGTAAAGTGTGTCCTGAAGCATGTTTAAAGGGACAGTACACCCACAATTCTGTACATGACACTTTCCTCTGTGAAACACAACAGAAGATATTTTGAGAAAAGCCACGGTAGTTTTGTCTCCTCACAATGGAAGTCAGTGGGGTCCAATGTTGTTTGGTTATCAACATTCTTCAAAGTATCTTCTTTTGTGTTCTGCAGAAGATAGAAAGTCGTTCAGATTTGGAATGTTTTCATTTTGGGTTGATCTGTACCTTTAAGTTTAGCATCGTGGTTTGCAGATATTGTTTGTGCCGGTCAGACGGTCTAGGGATGCGTTCCTAGAATACAATGCAGCCCAAAACATTCAAATTTTCCAGAGATCTAAATTGCTATACATGATGTTCTCATAAGTAATTGAAACCACAGTTACATCACTCACCTTTAAAGAGTTGAATGCTAATAACGCATGAAAAGATCTCTTATACTCTCTTATATCGTATGAGTTTAATGATAGCCTACAGGTTTAAAACCGAGCAGGTACATTTTATTATGTGATGTATTGAATGAAACTTATTGCAGTGACAAATATTTGAGTGAAGGCTAAACAAACTTTAAAGGGAAGACTTTCTGAATACAATTATAATGCAATATAAATACCTTTCTTAAATATTACACTGTGTGTATGGGCTTCATAGAAAAGCCTATTGTGCGTTGGTTCTAAAAGATACTTTTGTATCTCTCAGTCTTTTGTAGCAGCGCCTAACATCCCTTCTAAATAAAAACAACAAAACCCTGCTGAAAACACAATAGAACACGTTAAACAATTGAATGGTTATAATGGGAATTATTTTGGTTTTGATGGAAACTATATAATGGTGTCTACTGGTATTTGATGGATTCTATTGGTGTGAACCCAATAGAAACCATCACAGAAATTCTAATGGTTTCCATTAAAACATCATCATGAACCATTAGCTTTTTCCATTAAACCATTACAGAATTCCTTTTTGTAGTGTGTTTTGGGCATTATTCCAATAGGATATAACATCGCACCAATAGAATCCATCACACACCAGCAGACACTATTAAAGTGTCCATTAAAACCAATACAATTCCCATAATAACCATTTAAACCATTACAACTTCTTTAATGGTTGGCATTGTTTTTAAAAACAATATAAATCATTCAAGAGGGTTTCTATGTTTTTTTCGGCAGGGATAGAAACTAATAGAAAGCATCACAGAAATTATAATGGTTTCTATTAAAAAAACCTTACAACCCCATTAGCTTTGTCCTTAAAAACCATTACAGAATCACTTTTTGTAGTGCGTTTTGGGCATTATTTCAGTAAGATTTAACATCCCAACAATAGAAGCCATCACATACCAGTAGACAACAAACCAGTTTCACTTAAAACCAATAAAAACCCTATAAAATCTCTATTCTATAGTGGTTTCTATACTTTTTTCAGCATATCCTATAGGAATAATTCCCAACACACTTCAGATAAAGAGGTTTGTAATGGTTTTAATAGAAGAAGCTTTTAATGGAAACTATTAGAATTCTGTGATGGTTTCTAATGTTTTTTTTTTTAGCATGGGTAGAATTACGTGCACTTTCATTTATTTAGTTTTAGTGTCAATGTTCTTGTTGAAGCATCTTTGAAGAATCCCAATGAGCAGTGAGGATATCAGCAGCACTCCAGGTTCACTCGTATGCTTCTCTTCCGCCCACCTCCACAGCGTGCTTGAACGTATTGGCGAACAAGCTCCAGAAATCAGCCCACACATCTCTTTTGTGTCTGCTTGAGGTGGAGTGGGTTTACAGCAGCTAGAAATACTGCACCTAGATTTCTTTATAGCACTCTGAAATAATGACGTAAGTCTTTACCGTCCAGCAGAGCTGCTGCGTTGTACGTCCATCGTGAGATTGACCCTGTCATGCAGCTGTGCTCATTTAAGTGGGTTTATTGTGCGCTACCGTCGCTCTCAAATACAATGGTTGTCGGAATAGAATCCTCTCAGAACTGCTTTTATTGCCGGGGCGGTGAGGGTTGCTTTTTTCTCCCGTGTGTAATCGTCTCCTCGGGCTCCATTTGAAATAATTAAAAGGCAGAGATGCGTTGGTTGTCTGGAGACGGTGAGCTCTCTGAAAGATTCACACAGACATCGACATCATCTGCTTTGTGAACCAGAACTGTCTGTTTTATGGCACTCGCCTTTTTTCTTTCTTTGGAAGTCGTGGTTTCTCTCTTTATTGCCTCTTGTTCTTTATTTTTCCAAACACAGAAAGTGTTGAGTTGAAGTTTACATGACTTTTGATTCATGCAACCTGCATTTACTCAATGATCCAGTCTTTTAAATGAGTAGCTGTTCACCCCAAGTATGAAAATTCTCTGGAATTAACTCAGTCTAGTGTTATTACAGATTTATATCACTTCCTTTCTTAAGTCAAATACAAAAAATACACTTTTTTGGAAATAGGCTCATTCTCCAACTCCTAATAGTTAATAAGTTGAGTTTTGAATGGACTCTTATTAACTGAACTTATTAACTCTGAGGGAGTTGGAGAATGAGACTATTACCAAGAAAGTGTAGTGTTCTTTTAGAGTAATCATTACGACTTCTGAAGTGAGAAAAAAAATATGTTTTTGAGAGAAACATTTTATTATTTGTGGGTTATTTAGCGACTGATGTCATGTATTATCATATTAAATATGATGGCGTGTATATAACTCCCAATCTCATTTGTTCTTGTATGTGACAAACCAATGAAACATGAAGATAGCATTGAGTTTGTTCTTTAGTCTATAGTCCAGTTTAAAAGTGAAAAGCACAGAGTGTGTTATTTGTCATGATGAGGGATTTTGTGATGACCTAACATGCATGCTTTACACAGTCTCAATACTTGTGCGTGTGATTTCAGTTGCTCAAAAGGTCGTGGCCCTGAGGAAAAAACAGCAGCTCTCGATTGGTCCGTGCAAATCTTTGCCCAATTCCCCCAGCCACTCATCTGTGCCGGCCGCGTCCATCCCCTCTGTACACATCAATCAGGTGAGTCAAAGGTCACTTCCAGCTAGGGTTGTCACGGTAACATAAACATATCTTACCGTAGTATACCTTGTGTAAAATCACGATGCCAATAATTCATATCTCCAAA
>NC_079564.1:160000-377500 GCF_015846415.1 Triplophysa dalaica | reverse complement strand
CATCTTCACAGTAAGTATGAGGCAGCTAATGCAGAGCACCACGCACTCCCATTACTGAGAGTGCTGGACGTCCCCTGACTGCAGATCTCCCAGCAGCCCGTCGCTCAAACACGGCCAGAGAAGCTGTTTCTAGGTCTGCAGTTAGTGGATCTGCCCTTAGGTACCCAAATCACCCCCTCCTCCCCCCACCCAGGGCAGTGGAGGGCAAATCCAGAGAGTGTAATACCATCTCTGACCACAAGAGGGAGGCACGGAGACGAGTGTAACCACATCCCTCCTGCCTCTGCTATCACAGAAGCGCATGACAACATGCTTTTCATAGCTACTTATTTTAGTAAACGTGGGGAGGATAGAACAATAAAAGAATGAAAGATTTTTTCAGGATGAGTTGTTTTAGCGTTCGTCCTCTTTTTCTATACACTGACAAAGCTTAATGCCAAGAGAAGTATCTTAGCTTTTTAACGCCTCTGCATTTGATTACTTGCCCTCCCCGCAACTTATCAAGGAAAAGACCTCTTTTTTTTAAACCCGCCCCTCCTAATTTCACTGTGTCGATTTTCAAAATTCCCACGCAAGCCCCGCCCCCTTTCTTCTTTATCAGACATTCACCTAGCGTGTCTTTCCGGCGGAGTCAAAGAGAGGCAGAGCCACACACACTGTACTAGCAACACCACCATCTCCGATCTAACCCGTCAAGATCCACATGTGTCCATTCAGCCAATCGCCTTCAAGAATCAGTTTACCCCCAATCCAATTTGGCTGGCGCAAGGCGATTGGCTGCAGCTGTGTGCTAGCTTCCCTCCTGTCTCTGCCTCCCCCCTGCTAGGTAGTGTCAAAGCCCGTCCACGCGAGACGCGATGCTCTCCCGGTGCGCGTGATGGAGCCGAAGCACGCCACCTACCCCGTCTGGGTGCCCGAGTGGCAGAGCGAGCGGGAGTTTCAACTCATGACCTTCTGAGGAGCCTTGAACCAGACTCACGGGTGGGCGGGATGAGGGGTGGGTGGGAGGAGTCAGAGGGGAAGAGGGAGGGGCCGAGCAGCCTCTCTTCAGACACCTGTCGGAGACGGGCCGGGATACGATGGCTGCTCACGGCTTGATCGCATACTTATTCTCCCTTCAACGACACGTCTAGCCCATCATCTCATAAGCAATTGGGTAAATTCAGCCACTCCGAGGGTTAAGCATGCACAAATGAGGAAAGCCTTCCCTTCGTCTCGCTAGCCGGGTTTCTGGCTGTTTTTTCTTTTCTTTACTTTGTTTAATGTTAGATGCTGTTTTGAAGGTTAAAGTCAAGAGTGGCCTTATATCCATTCAGTCCATCTTGGTAGTGTTCGTGACCACCGCTCGACTACAAAAGAAAACCAATTCGGACGCTCACCCAAAAACTGACATTAGAATTGAAAAGAGTTTTTTCCCGACTGCAGTAACTGCAGATTTTTCCATCTTGAGTATTTACTAGCTATATGTAAAGAAAGCCATAAATTAAATATTTTGTTATTGATATTTTAAACTTTATAAAGATTAAAGACAGATAACTATTGAATAATATAAAAGAACAGTGCTATTTTAGTCATATTTCCCATCATCCCATGATCCATCGAAACATCTCATTATAAAACGGTCAATTCTGGTCCTTGATTCTGATTGGTTGAGCAGAGTTCTGAGCCGTTATTAAATAACACAATTTATAATGGCTGACCGCATTACATTGCCTAAATATCACTTTATTTAATGAAACCTTGCTAAGAATATGGAGTAACCGTTTTATAAAAGCAATAAGCCGTGTGAAGCAGTGCGTTACAGATGATTATATAACAGCTAGAGGGGTTTTAAGGACCTTAGCTGTTATAAAATGCACTTGTAACACACTTCTTTGCAAGGCTTATTGCTTTATTAATGTCATTTCATAAGTGTGTGTCTTTGCCACTAGAGGTCAGCAGAGGACAGAAACCGAGCATAGTGCTTCCATAAACCTGAAATGATCATTGTGATATCTGTGTCCTTGACGTGGCGTCTCTTCATTTTTAATGATACGAAAGCACAGATCAGATGAAGGGTTTTGTATTTTATTTCTTCGTTCGTTTTGTAAACATCATCACTCTCCGGCCCTGTAAAATGCCAATGACCATGTGCCATCTCCTTTATAGATGTCCTTCATTTTTCTTTTTTCCTCTACAACTGTCCACGCCCCGTGTTAAACTGTGTTTGTCGATATTTCCAGATATGTTCTTCTGTTTCCAACCTTTCTTCAACTAAAAGGGCTTTCCAGCTTCTGCTTAATTAGACGAGCCCTCTGTGGTGTTGATGGTATGACCGCAATGCATTATGGGAGGGGGTCCTCAATGCTCTGAGGCTGTGAAAAACAAATCACGCAGACCACGCCAAGCGCCCTCTTAACGCCTGCATTGCATTGTGGGTATCACCATGGCTTTCTTGGAAACATGTTTGAGGACATTGGTTGGACAGTTAAAAGACGTACGTTGCCAGATTATGTTGAACTCGACCATAATCAGACATTTTATCGCTAAATATTTATCCTCTCCCGGACAATAGCCACAGACTCCACCCCAAATAAAACAATAAACAAAGAAACCCAACCCCAGGATGCTTTCGGACAGAACTTTGAACAGAACTTTTTCTCTGCCTTTTGCGAAAACTCCAAACTATTTGCCAAGATTTTCTCTTGTTTGTTCAGATTTATTTCTCTTTTTTCTTTTTATGCCTCTCCCTGTTTTGAGTTCTGTGTCGAGATCCGTTTGAAAGTAGTTTGCAGGTAGTCACGCTTCACACGGAGCGCCACAGAATCGCTCCTCGCCAAGCGTCGCTGTTTCTCCTTTATCAACGAGGCTGCGGCTTTGTTAACTGTATCGTACTCGAGTGTGATGCTAGTCGAGGTCCTGATGCTGCACCGTTGGGATAGCAACAAATCCTTCGACAAAGATTTGAATCCGAAAGGATGCCATAGCTTGTTTGCGTTGCCCCGCATGCCGAAACTAACCGTGAAACTAACACGATGCCCTGAGACGTCACAGAGCGTTATGAGAAGTTTATAAAGCCGCATTGTTCTTCGGTGATACGGGCGCCGCGGCGACGTCCGGATGTGATGCCGTTGTTCTCCGTGTGAAGCTTGAATAATATGAAGGCCTTCATAAACTTAGACGAGAATAGAGACGGTTGATGTGTTGCACCGACTTGTATGAATGTAGTATCTCTTTGTAAACCAGAGCCGTTTCTTTTATTATCATTTTGTTAGTTGTTTCCTTTTGTTTCCATGACGATGTGGTTAAATGCCCTGTCCCATGCATTGCACACTGTTTCCTTTTTGTTTTTATATCATTCAATAATGGACAAATATAGACTGCCGTATATCTTGTATTGAATTTGATTTCCAATGGTATTCTATAGAAAGTATATTCTATACGTATATGAGATATATGAAACAGCGCCTCTTTAGTCGAACTCTCTCTTGTGGGAACTGCAATGTGTGGCTCTGCCTGTTGACTATTTCCACGTGAACCTGTGACTTGATTTGTATGGTGTCTGTATATATCAAAATGAAATAAACTGTTGAAACAGAACACCGGCTTGCTTGTTTTTTGACTAGATGAATCTCCATTTGCGAGCGAGCGTTTCATCTTGTTGTGTATGAGAGGTCATGATGTTGTCTGGGTGCGTGTGTGACTGCTCACGTCACGTTATGTCATGACTGCACGTGGGTTGGTTTTTATTCACAGTATCATGAGAAAGAGTGTTGACGTTTCCTTCACAGGAGTGTGCAGCCTGCAGGCCGAGATGTGATTGAAAATGATGAATATCTTTATTTCTTCTGTTCTTACAAGTTGAATGTTTTTGTGTAACGATCTAATCCTAACGCTGCATCTTTTCTTGTACAACATGACCGTTCTTAGCAGATGTCTACAGGTGGAGACAACACAAAATAATTCCCAGCGCTTTTCCCCCTGCTAACCCCTTTTTCTCTCTCTCTCTCTCTCTCTTTCTTTTTTTATCTTTTGTAAAAGAAATTGCATTTATTCTTCTCTCACTGACGTTTCTGTGGTTGGTAAAGCCACAAGGAGGCGCCAAAGACCACAAAACGAGCTCTTGGGGGGTTTAACTTTAACTTTGTGTTTTTGTCATTGGTGGTATTTTGTTATTGTTTTGTGTGTCCGTCCTCTGGTCTGTCGTTTATTTCGTGTAAATATCTATACTGCACGCTTAATGTGCTGCTGTATGTTTGCACTGTTTTGCTTGCGTGTTTCTTTGGGCCTACCGAGATGTTTGTTCGTTTTTGTTCGTTATTGCCACTTTTACGTTCTCCACACAGCACACCAATACACACCTCACTGCACACACACTAGAGTTAAGGCACAACTCACACACACCCTCCACACCCCCGAATCCACGTGTCTTCAAGCTCCCATCATCAGACTGACTTATTTTCTTGTTTCTTTGCAGTCGAGGAAAGCCAGCGATCAGACAAAGAGCAATGAGAGTAAAACTGACAGTATAGGCAGTGGAAGGGCCATTCCTATCAAACAGGTACGTCACCGAATTTATAGTCTTTTTATATGAGGTAGGTATCCAAGATTCAGGATTTTTGTGCTTAATGTGTTTAAGGATATTAAGTGAAACGTTCCTATTCAAGGGGTTATATTTGAGTGTGTTTTATATTTTATTCTTTGCTTGTGAGGGCACATTTACTGTTATTACACACACATTTGTTTTAGGTTGTCTGTACTAATAAAAGGGCTCATAAATTAGTTGTATTGTGTTTAAATAAGTGTGCAATATTTATTTATAGTCTTCCAGGGTAGAAATATATGACTGTTATAAAAGCAGTGGAACTCTGTGAAATGAAAATGTTTGTGTGAGAGATTTTGGCTGGTAAAAGAGCATACAATCTTAATAGTTTTTTAAGCACAGTTACAGTTAAATGAATGTGACTTGAGAAGTCGCCCCTTGCAGTTCCTCTCTATCACCAGCAGACGTCAGTGTAACACTATATGACAGAAGTTTATATTCTCTGTGGTTTTACTTTACTGTCTGATCTGTTGGTCATAATGTTGTCAGTTATGCATGAAGACGAAAGACATATTAATCCTTAATATGACATTAAAACAAAGTATTTTGTCTTTTTTGTTACCTTATGTAGAGCACTATAGTAAATATTCCCTAACGAAAATTAACCAGAGAGTTTCTGTTGTTACAATGTTGTATCCAGGTTTTTATTTTGGTGTATTGATTACTAATGGAAAAAACATGGTTTTACTAATGTAACCTTTTATTTGCTTAAATGTAGTAAAACTATGGCTCATTTTCGGGATTCAACAGATTTGAACCGTCTTGTTCAATTTCAAATTTTGTTGTATTTTATGTTTTTTAAATGTTCTTGAATTAATTAAAAAATATATAATTTATGTTGAGGAATTACGGGTAGTAAAGGTTTATTTATAAATGCATTGGATAACATGAACTAAAAAAGAGCAATATAGTTTTTCAGTATAATTCATTTTTTAATCTTAGTGCATGCCAATACAATAGTTCAAGTTTATTGTGCATTGACTAATTAATCGATTTTTTTTAAATGTAAACTAATGCATTAACTACAAATACAACCGTGCTGTACTGAATTCTGCATCATTTTCTATTATTGCGTGTATTGATTTTTGTTTGGTTAAATACAGAAAATAGAATGTATTTATCTCATGTACAAAGCGAAACATCTCATCCAGGGTGGTTTTAAAAACGATTTCTGTAATTAGCGCCAGTGCTTGACACAGTAGCTGTCAAATATTTATTTTTCTTTTGTGAAGTTGTTCCTTCATTTGTTCTCATTTGAACCTTGGATTCAATTTACAAATGAACCCTAACCCTAACCTTTAACCCCTGCCAGAGATTAGTGTCGTCACACTGAACAGACCTTAACCCGGTGACAAGAAGCCCATGCAAATCCTGACCCCTGAAAGCACTTCATATAATCTCGAAATAATCAAACTAGTCATTTATAATAAAGACTAATGCCACTTTTTAACGGCAGATTAATTGTCTAGTTACAATTCAAAGATAATTTACAATAATAGTTCATAAACGGTGACAAATTTAATTAAGTCTAAGCTGTAGTAGGTGTGATTTTAATTTCTATCGTGAGCTGTATAGAAATGTATAAATTAATGCTCGGGATGAAGGGGGGTTAGAGTTAGCACATGTCTATATCCTCCGTCAGCCTTCTTTACTTTACCTCCATTGTACATCGATTACACTCCGGCTTTCAAGATGATCTCTTTAAGAGCGGCCATTGTAATCTGTTTGTCTGTAGTGGATGCTCACAGAGAGAAGAGAGAGAGAGAGGGGGTGCTGGGATACTTTTCAATGGGCCTGATTGCCCGGCCAGTCAAATGCACAGTCAGGAAGATCAAAGTACCATGGAAGTATAATTACCTCCCACTGGGCAAATTACACACTGTGGACCCCCCCACACCCCTCCCAATCAGTAAAAATGGTAAATAAGAGCAACAATAGCAGCGGTAGCTCAGGGGTGACACAGAGGGACTGTCAACACAAACCTTTTGTGTTTCATCCCAGTAAGATCCCTCTTCCACCTCTCCGAATGACCACTGAACTGAGGCTGTGATGTTGATAGACACGTCTGCATGTGGGTCTATAGGTGAAGGAGTGTGTATTTTATTTATTTGTATATTAATGTTGACTGAACAGACCGTAATGTGATGTGACAGTTCACATGAGGATAAATAAGCAATGTTTCCAACTAAAATCAAACCAGAAGGAAATTGGATTTGTTTTTTGTGATAATTAAGCAGATTTTCCTATCAAATCCTCATTACTGTAATGTGTCTGAATGCTTTTCTTTTGTTTGTTTGCACTGTATTAAAGACAAATGGCTGTGATACTGACAAATATCAGCAGAAGCTACAGGAAATACAGCAAATACTATAACACATAAATACATTTAAATTAAAAAAGAGGATCATTGTTTTATTACAGTAAGATTGATTTTGTATTACAGTGTTAACATATCCAGTAAAAAGTAGAGAAGATGGTTATATCAGGGTGTACGTATTTCATCGGCCCAAAGTTAGCTTCCGGTCTGTATTTGGCTATAATAAAAATTTACTTCTATTCTGTGTTTGGCTATAATATAAAAAAATTTTTTATATTAATTGTATTCTTTAATAATTTTTTATTATGTTAAATCTACTCAACAGTTATTGATAGTTTGCAGAGGTCTTCCAGAAAGTCAAGTGTGGGCCACATAACATTTGTTTATGTTGTTGCTGCTGAAACCGTCTAGTGTTGATATCAAACATTTGTTTTTTAATACAGTTAATAATACATATTATAAATCCCAAACCTTTTTTGAAAAGATTTATAATTTTACTGCTGATTGTTTATGTTTATTGAGTGGGGACGCTCATATTTTCTCTCCATTGATCTGTTTCAACACTGTGGGCTGTGATGTTAATGATCATGTTTATGCGTCTATGACCGTTGTCACATCCATGTACACGCACAGAAGAGTTCTGCCAGCTGTTCGCTGAATGGATTTGATTGTCTCACCAATAGGACTTCTGTAGGAACATCCACATTATTGAATGAGTAATAGACAGGCTAGTGCTGCTAACAGATGGCTGTTTCTTAGGAAATGACAGAATGTTCATCACAGTTATTGTGGAAAGCAAATGAGGTCAAAACCAATGTCAATAAAACTTGACCTTTATCTAAGCTCTCAATTTCTGGAGAAAAAATATGTTTTAAAATGCATTTTTTACAGAGGTGATTTGAGAATATTCTTTTGTTGTATATTGTTTGTCAGAGGGTGTTGATAATTGTTTTTATTTTTTTCATTTATTTGAATAAATGAATTAAGAGTTAATTTGCAAAAACAGAGAAACTCTGCTTTTAATATTTTTAAAACATCGTGTTTTTTACTGTGCATACCAATTAATATAAATCAAACTGTATCTGGGTTGTTTTGATTTAATAATAATGGAGTTATATGTTTTTGCAAATAAACGTCAAATATATTTTATAATATAAATAAATATGCATGTAATGTAATATAAATCAATTAATATAATATATATATATATATATATTAAATCATATAGATATTTATTTTAATTGTATTTATTTTACTTTTGTTATTTTAGTATTTTATAATGTTTGTTATTTTTTAAACAATTTAATATGTATTATTCTTATTTATTATATATTTTGTTTAATTTAATTTACTTACTTTTTGCTAAACCACTCAAACAATTGTACTCTTTTCTAGTATTAGTTGAATCAGTGTAATCAAATTCCTTTTATTTTTTAGATACATATGTCTTGTACGATTAGTTTCAATATTAGAATTTATATTTGTTGTGATGTCAAGTTTAATTTGTAATAATTGCCTAAAAATGAGTTGTATTGTTGAGCGTGCTCCAGAAGTGAACAGGTTTTAAAGAGTATGAGGTGTTTGATGCAGAGTATCTGTGAGGACGGAGCGCCACTAGTGGTGAATATCAGCGCAGGGATCAGATCAGGGTGAGAAGAGGATTAGGGTTTGATTGTCGGTTAAACACCATGATACCCAGTTGACCTCCGGTCAGCACCTGATGTTTAGCAACTAGTGTATTCTGTGTTAATCCCTTCAGTGCCGGGGCCGAGCAGTTAACACATCACAGCCCTCCCGCTCCCTCAATCCCATCAGGAAGTGTTCAAGAGCACAGGATTCTGCCCTAATCCCATAATTAAGCAAAAACAGGCCACCCCGACCCCCTGCAGCCCACCCCTAAAATCCTCTGTGCACTTCCAGTGCAGACCAGGGAGTGTTTGTCCTGGCTGCACTTTAGGGGATAAGTGTTTTTATTGAAGAACAGTGGGAGATTGATGGTGAGACCTGGAGCAGAGGACAGGAGAATCTGGAAGCTTTTGAAGAGCTGGGATCACAGGGTCTAATCCTCATGCTCTCAGAGGTCTGCAAGAGTTCACCAGTCTTTCACAAATTGGATTTAGCCTCTGCTCTCCCTCGGCTCCTTAAAGACCGCACCGCTGAGATGTGCACATGAATGACCCCCTCTTGCTGTTTGGTGTTGCTCAGGTCTCCACCTGACTTGTGTTTCAAAGGTGATGAGTCACAAAATTTGGTTGGACTTTAAATCTGCTGCTCTTGAACATGTATCCATGAATGTCCCGCTGGAACTCAGCATTGGGATTATTTATGATTTATTTCAATAATTTAAACTACAAACAAGCCTGAGAATATTATTTATAGTCATTTTGCATTCATATTACTTGTGTAATTATATCAGTGTTTTCAAAACAAGGCTTGCGAGTGGTAAACAGAAGCCGTATTTGTTTGTTTGTTGTTAGTTCGGTCATTTATTATGTCAGGTTTGTTGGTCAACAAAGCTGTTCAAACTTTATTTTTGTGGTGACTAAAGAAATGTACAAAGAAATGAACAATGTTATATTTGATCATCTTCAGTGCAGAAATGTTCACTTGTTATTTGATCAACTTCTGGAGGTTTCACGTTGAGATGCTTTTAAAACAATGTTGAGTTTGTTCTCACCTGTTCTGTGCTCTTATCGGCTGTTCTCTTATCATTATTGTCTGAAAAGTCCGATTTAAGCATTAAAAAGTTTCAGATATTTAAGCATACACCTTCACTAAAGGAAAGTGACACAATGAAACGACGGGTACACAAACGTTCCTTAACGTCGAGCAAATGTTGACACGTGATGAGAGGGGCTCCATAGGGCTGCATTGTTTTGTTTTAATGTTACTGTGAAAGTTGACAGTCTTTGTTAAGAGGTCTTGAATGTATGTGAATGAGCTCCTGCTTCATTATAATGTGATGGCATGTGGGAATATTATTACCTTTTAGAGGTCAATAGTAAGATGGTAAATAATGCATCTATTGCATCTGTTTTTATGTACCTCATCATTTCCAGAGCACACGCTTGAAACATACTACATACATAATGGTTGATCTTTTTAATTTAGGACTCTAGTTTATCTCTGTGCTCATTCAGCAAGTCTCTGAAATATTATAAAACCCTCTTCTTTGAATATGAATTTCTTGTGTCTGATTTTCCATTGGTTTTGTCTACAACAGGGAATATTGTTAAAACGCAGTGGGAAGTCTCTCAATAAGGAGTGGAAGAAGAAATACGTCACATTGTGTGACAACGGCCTGCTCACGTACCACCCCAGTTTACATGTGAGTGCATTCTTCCCTCTTCTGATGTTTGATTCACGTTACTGAACTGATTCATTCTTATGATGCAATTCAATGAACCAGATGATAGTTTGAGGTTTTCTTGTTTTTAACTGTAAACTATAAATGTATCTTTGAGGTTTACGTTTGAGTTTTGTTTGTCATTCGACTCACAATAGCACCCCTAAATAAGTCAACTGATTTATAAATATTTTCTCAGTGAGATTTTTTGGTAACAAAAGAAGCAGCTCGGATGAATCTGATGATTCTTTTTAGTTAAATACATTATGAAATATGTTGTATCAGTGGTGACATTTTTTATTGAAAACAAAGGGTTTCTAAACAATTTTTTAAGTTTTAAATTAACATTGTCACTATTTCACAGCATTGACAATAACCGCAATATAAAAAAAAACATGATCAATGTTGTTTTAATTCTACACATTGCAATATCATAAACTACTCAGCATCCATTCAAATTTTGGCCTTAAGAGTTACAGTCGTTACTCTCTCTCTCTCTCTCTCTCTCTCCCTCTCTCTCTCTCTCTCTCTCTCTCCCTCTCTCTCTCCCTCTCTCTCTCTCTCTCTCTCTCTCTCTCTCTCTCACTCTCTCTCTCACTCTCACTCTCACTCTCACTCTCACTCTCTCTCTCTCTCTCTCTCTCTCTCTCTCTCTCTCTCAATTCAAGTACAACTTACTAACCAGAAAAAAAGTGAATTCTACTTATTAAATGCATTTAGTATTTGTTAAAATATCGAGTAAATATGACTGAAAGTAAACATAAAAACATGTGTTTTTTTACTACATAGATGGTCAAGTGAGAAGAGACAGGTGGTCATAAAAGTGACACTTCATGACTAATATCGTGGCTCCCTCAGCTGAGGCACAAGCACCGCTCTTCTGAACAATGGTGACCACTTAAAAAACCCAAACTTGTAAATAACACCTCAAACATAAATCCATACAAAACCCAAACAAGTCTTCCTTTTTATAAAGAAATCGCTAAAAATGACAGTTAATCTAATGTAGTCAGATGCAAAGCATGCTGGGAACTAAAGATCAACTGCCAAGGTAGTCATATCTATAAAAAAGTCTCAACACTTAATAAATACGTACATTTATTATGACCAATTTAAATAGGTTTAACATAATAAAATTTAGTTGGATTTACTTTATAATTTGTTACTTTACTCAAACAAAATAATAAAAATTGTTGCAACCAAAATTTGTAGATTTTATTCCCAAAATATTTACGTTATTTTAACTCAGTTTTTTTGTTAAAAACAGGAAGCATATTTTAATCATTTATTTTCTTAAAATCTACTTGGGCACATAATCATTTTTTTCAGTGTGAGAACCATAAGGTCTCTGGTAATACAATGAAATGTGGACAGGTCAGCCGCTCTCTTACGGCCGTCGCCGCAGGACACTCACACGATCCACACGGAGCATTTATCTCTGTCAGCACCCCGCGTGGTCCTAATACCTCCTTAAATCCCACTTTCTGCTCCTCATTTGCATGCACACGTCTCTCAAACAGCCATCCTCCCGTTTCTGAAGATATTTACCATAGGTTTATAATTAATAAGCGTTGGCTAATTAAGATCCACTTGATGTGCAGCCCACCTTGACATGTTACACGAGAAACGTTAAGCGGTCTCAACAGGCATTGACCAAATTAATATCTCAGCCAAACTCGGATCTGTGCCGCGTGTCGATTAGTGCCGTAATGGGCATCTAATGCCAGTCATGTGTGTAATAGGAACACAGTATCGTGGGCATCATAACCGTCTCCGTTACAGTCGTTCGGATTCGACACCTGTGGACCACTCGTTTAGCTCAACGAGAGAGACAAAGAGAGACGTGCGGCACAAGGGAGAGAAAGGCGCTTTCATTTTGTGCCGCAGCCAGCCGAACTATCCCACAATCCCCTTCTGTTAATTCCGTCTGCAGCATCAATTAAATTGTTTGTAGAAACTAATTGAATATGGCTTAATCACACATCTTAATAGCTTTCCGCGCCTCAAACTGGCTGTTAATTCCAGCAATAAAATGGAATGAGAGCGCTCACTGGGTAATTAGTACAGAGGCTTTTGAAGAAATTAGTGCTTTATGGGGCGCAATAAAAGTGAAGAGGAGTTGGCGGGAGTCTTGCCAGGCCGAAATCTCTGCTCGCCTTTTTTTTGTGCTGAGCGGGTGATTTGCACCTTGGCTTAAGCCATTTGTGCGCCGCAAACTCCCAAGAAAATGGAATGGGCCGGATGAAATGGGAACGAGTGCGCTTGCAGTCGTTAATGTTCATTAGGCTCATCTGTGGAAACAAGTGAAAAAGATGCCGTGGGCTCGCCGGTTGTTCGATTGGAGCAGGGCAAGTTTATTCCTTTTGTTTTTTAAAGCTGCAGAACATCTGAATAGTTTGGGTTTTCATGTACCTCAAAACCTTATTTCAAATGAATTATTCAATTAAAGCATATGAGAGCATTCTTGTAGTTCATTTGGTTGGGTGACAGATTAAAAGTCATGAGTTTGATCTCTGGAAACATGCATACAGTGTGATTAAAAGACATTTGGTAGGTTGGATGCGGTGCAAGTTGCTTTGGATGAAAGTGTCTGCCAAATGCATACATCTAAATGATGCAAATCTTGGTCTTGAAACCATTTATTTCAAGTTTGAAATGTCTATTTTTAGGATTACATGCAGAATATCCACGGAAAGGAAATCGATTTGCTGCGGACGACGGTGAAGGTGCCCGGGAAACGGCCTCCCAGAGCGGTGGCGACAGTCGCCCCGACAGCCAGCCCGAAAACCAACGGACTGACCAAAGACGGAAGCACCTTACAGCTTGGCATTGGGGCAACAAGTGAGTGAGAATTTTGCTTGATGAAATCATTCAACTGTATACTGTGCACTTAGAAGCTAATGTCAAATTCTCAAACTATTTGAATCCCTGCTGTAGTTTTCAGGTTATATCGTTCACATTGTGCCAAAGGGAAAAAATAGCTTTTGTTTAAAATGTAAGGTTCGGAGATGAATATGTTGACCTACATCTGTGCAACAGAAGGATGAAAGCAGGATTGAGAATTCCTCTCAATATAATGCATTGCAGCAATGTTCATGTAATGCGTTTTGTAATTTGTAATGTTTTATTTGGCAAGTAACAAATGAAGTCGTTTCTAATCCAAATTCTCTTCGTGTTGAAATTCCCCTCCTCATTAAAAACATCTCGTAGCCGTAGGCAAAGACCGAATCGCTGTTTACAAATCAGAAACTATGTCACTCGGCTATTGCTGATGTCTACATACACTCTGATAAATGCTGGCTTATTTTCAACCCAGTGTTGGGTCAACAAAGCAAACCTTGGGTGGTTTTTACCCATTGTGTGGTCAAGTATAAAGTATTTTTTGGGCTAATTTAAAGTCTCAGTGAAATATAAAATGACAATGCCTATCTTTAAAAAGAGAATGAGCCTCATTGATCAACTATTTTCAAAGAACGCTGCAATATGTCATAAAAAATTGTGTGCACTCATAATGTTAAAATCTAATAGTTCAAATAGTTCAAATCTAAAAAGGCACTTCCGTCCTGTAATGTCTATCCATCTTAAATGACGTGTGTTAATGTCCTTTAACTGTCCATTTCAAAATACAACGGCTGTTTTTATGCATCCAATCAGATCGCACAGAAAGACGAAAGCCACGGCCACTATTTTCCTCTGAAAAATACGACAGCAAAGCGATCGCAACTTTTGGTTCACGGGGACTTTAAAGTACAGTGTTGATGGGTTTCTATAAACTGCCGGGTTATTTTTAACCAAAGTGGGGGTCAAAAAGAGACTTTCCACAACTGTTGGGTTCTTGGGTTAAAAGAACCCCAAAAATGTCCATATTTACGCACCCATGGTTTAAAACAACCCAACATTTGGGTTAAAAGTGCAAATTACTTTCATTTAACCCACCATGAAGGTACAGATCTACATTCACATCTGACGTTAGAGATCAAGAGGAGAGGTAATTAGACTTCAGGTGTAATTAATAAACTTTCTCCAGGGGCCATTCAAGCTGGCGTGTGAGTGCTGCCAAAACATAACAGACCTGGACCTGAAAATCACTCAGCTTGGGCTAATTGCTTTCGCCACATTACAGTCGGGTCAAGCAAGGGCTTCTGGGAATTGGTGTTTTCTGGCCTGCGCCCAGTCTTGTGTTGGATGGAGAAGAGCGTTTATTAGTCACAGGGACATGAGGAAGTTGTCAGTGCTGTCGGACTGAATGTGGAAAGCCACACAAGCTGCCGTGATACTTAAAGTGGTGTTGGGATGACAAGTAATTCACCTTTAGTTGACTGTGAAGGGACGAGTGAAGGCAAGGTTGAAAAAGACAATTTGGTGCATTTCGATCTTAATAGTCACAACATCTGGACATCTGCTTCATTTAAAGGTCTCGTGTGTATTTTTTCTATTGACAGAAATGCAATATAATCTACATAAGTATGTGTTCAGAGGTGTATAAAGACCTTATATAATGAAGCTGTATGTTTTTATTACTTTAGAATGAGTTATTTCTATCTACACACACCGTGGGTCCTCTCACATGGATGTCGCCGTGTTGTTTCTACAGTAGCCATAAAGGGACAAACTGCTCCTTCATCAAATAAGCAAAAACATCAGGACATCTTAGTTCTGTGGCAGCAACCGTAGTGCTTTGAATGGGAGGGTGGTGTCATAGATATAAATCACTAGATGTCACTTTAGCATCTGTTTCTATGCGCCACTATACGTAGGTCAGCCACCATATTGGAACAGTGCGAGCCGGTCTGTGTTGCCAAGTCTGCGGCTTTCTTGTGGAATTGAGTAACTCTGTTACTGTTGCTCTGGTTTGTTTTATACACAGGTTATAAGTGGAAGGATTTTGATATAGCTGTCAATTTTAAGATTATTTTTACTGGTGGGCATAGATTAATTTGTTTTAAACTATATTAATCTAGATTAATTTTGGAATTAGTCTAGATTAAAATGGCTCATTTGAATTCTGCCGAAGGCATTCAGAATATGTGTGCTACCCAAATAATGACTAAAAGTAAGTCTTTGAGAACGGGTGTCTCAAGCCAGGTGGCGCATTAGACCAGGGCCTCATCTCCTGTTTCCAAAATGCATCACAAACTGCTTGAGAAAGCTGTTCTACTCTGATAATTGGTGATGAAAATAAATGATGTTCAATAAGATGTACTTGTGTTTACTTCCGCATTAGCTAAGGGATTCTTCGCGTTTAGGTGGTACTTGAGACTGGAAGAGCTCCTACAGTACATTTACATTTAGTCATTTAGCAGACGCTTTTATCCAAAGCGACTTACAAAGAGTGAGGGAGCAACAAGCGATATGTCATACAGGAGCCATAATACATTAGGTGCCAATACAAATTTACTGGTTTCAACTAAAGCTAGACCACTACCTGTTGAGAGAAAGTTTTTTTTAAACCAATTCCGCTTTGCACAAGGTGCAAACAACCTTAGTCTTGTCGATGTTTCCATTGGGAAGCTTCTTAAAAGAATCGGAAATCACGCCCGGTACAGTGCAATTCAGCTAGATATACATCCGCGCTAAAATATCAAGGTGAAAGTCATCATAGATTGCTTAGTATAGACCCAGCTCCCAACACAACTTTGAGAATAGATTAACGGCGATATTTTTTAATCGCGACATAAGAGTCTCACGTTAACGCAGCACGTTAACGCCGTTAACGGCCCACCACTAATTATTTTATTTATGAATGTTAAGTTCTGTTATTTGGACTAGGGACGTTAGGCTCGTGATGAAGGATTTTGTTTCACAGATCTGGCAACCCCGACAAGCCTATCCGTTAACACTCAAGACCAAGCTCACTGTATGATTAAGAAACATATTTGTTATTGTGTAAACACATGACTACACGAAAGGGGATCTTATTTTTCGGGAATCTAAATGAACAGCCATGGCTGCGCAGTGTTGTGACATTCTAGCAAACTGTGAGTGACGTCAGTGGACTGCTCCAAGATGGCGGATGCGTCTACATGCCTGGAGCGCTTGAATGAGGCATCTAGTTCATTATGGGTGGAGTGAGGCGTTGGTTACGACAAATGCCGCTAAATTTCACACACTTGATGTTTAAGCAACAGTCTCATTTTTAAATACTTCTCATTATAGAAGTTAAATGAAACTTTAAGGCATTTTCAAGTTGATTTTCAAGGGATAGTTCTACCCCAAATCTCAAAATATCTTTAGTGTTTTGCAGAAGAACGATTCAAATTCTGAATGACACAAGGGTAAAAAAAAAAGTGTTTATGGCTGAATTATAGCTTCTATTGTTAGAGTCTTGTGCAGTCTATACAGCTGTGGAAATGTATGTTTTTCAGACAAGCCATCTGACCTCTGCTCACACAAATTTCTATAGTAACTGTCGAGCTTCGATTTTCCACGGTCAGTTTTTCCACATCCCTCTTCTACTCTGAAACATTGTGTTAATTTCCACTGGAGAGGGAAAAGGTTAGGAATCACAGTGGGTCTCTGCCGAGTGGAGGACGCACACTTGATTATACAATCTGATTTTGATTTCATTAGGCATGCAATTGATGCGAAGGAACAAAGGGGTAATTTTTCATTCCTGGTGGTCTAGCTGAGCCCTGTCTTTTCCTGTAGTCTGTAATTCATACACTTCCCCCTGATCTAAAGACCATCAGGAACTCTGGGGGGGGGGATTGGGGAGGATGAGAAAAGAGAGAGAGAGAGAGAGAGAGAGTAAAAAGAGTGCAGATGAATGAACGCATGTGTCGGCGAGGAAAAGAGTCTGTCTGGACGAGGCCCGGTCTAATCTTTCTGCTAAGTATTCAGCGGAACCGCTTTAAATATGATCATTGTGAAGCGTGTGACAGATCTATAATATCAGAGTGTTAATGGGTCTGTCATCAGGTGTAATCAATGACATCTGCTGTGTGTGTAGAGCGGTGTGACACAGAACGTCACGCTGAGCTGCGTGTGTTCATTCACATACAGTCTACATGTCATCTGCTTTATGAAGAGCTTCTTAACCGTCATGTCAGGTAAGTAATAACCACTGATGAAGGAGGATATTGAGACTAACACATGTCATCTCCCTCTCTTTCTCTACATATATACACTATTTATACGTCTGTCTGTACTGCTTTCTTTCTGTCGTTCTTTCTTTCTTTTGCTTTCTTTCTTTCTTTCTTTTTTTCTGTCTTTCTGTCTTTCTTTCTTTTGCTTTCTTTCTTTCTTTCTTTCTTTCTTTCTTTCTTTTTTTTCTGTCTTTCTTTCTTTTTTCTGTCTTTCTTTCTTTTTTCTGTCATTCTTTCTTTTTCTGTCATTATTTTTCTTTCTTTCTTTCTGTCGTTCTTTCTTTCTTCTGTCATTCTTTCTTTCTTTCTTTCTTTCTTTCTTTCCCTCGTTCTTTCTTTCTTTCCATCGTTTTTCCTTATTTCCTGATTTTCTTTCTTTCCGTCGTTCTTTCTTTCTTTCCATCATTCTTTCTGTCTTTCTTTTTCTTTCTTTCTTTCTTTCTTTCTTTCTTTCTGTCTGTCTGTCTGTCTGTCTTTCTTTCTTTCTTTCTGTCGTTCTTTCTTTCTTTCCATCGTTTTTCCTTATTTCCTGATTTTCTTTCTTTCCGTCGTTCTTTCTTTCTTTCCATCATTCTTTCTGTCTTTCTTTCTTTCTGTTGTTCTTTCTTTCTTTCTTTCTTTCTTTCTTGTTCTATTTATCTGTTTATGTATCTATCTATCTTAATCTGTCTTTTTCTTTCTCATTTTCTATCCATCTGACTTTATATTTGTCTGTCTTTTTATCTATCTCTCCTTTTTCTATCTGTTTGTTGGTCACTGTCTATCTTTCCCTTTTTCCGTCAGTCTGTCTCTCTTTTTCTTTCTATCTATATGTCTATTTGTCTCTCTATTTCTATCAATAGCTGTTTGATTGACTTTCTGTCTTTTTCTCGTTTCTTCCCCTCATCTATTCTTTTCTATCTATCTGTCTACACGAAAAGTATTTGAGATCTTTCTAAATCTGCATTGATAATGTGTCTGGATGAAGAAATGTACTTTTAGGATTGAATCTCCCACCACATGTGTTAGTCTCACGATAGCCTCTTTCAATAATGGCACAATCATTTGAGATGTGCTGCTTTAACATTTCAACATAATGTTTTGTCTCATATCAGCATTGTAAAACAGTTTCGGTCTCTTATTATGCGACACGCCACTTGTCACTTAACAGACTTTGCGTAGCTCACCCAAGAATGGATTTGAGTCACAAATTCTAGAAGCGAAGATTTGTATTGTGCGTTTGTTTATTAACCATCGCAATATTTCAATCAGCCCTTTATCCGCCTCATATCCAAATCCATTTAGTTTTCACAAGCAGAAACAATCATATCTGTGTCTTTTCCAAAAAGAGCAAAGATGGTTTCCAGCAGGCAGATGTCAGTTTGTAAGGGCGTTTCGCCTTGACCTAAGCACCAGATGATCAGCCAACCCCCCCGCCCGCCCTCTCTTCAACATTAGCATTGATGCTTCATTATCTCCACACTTGTATATAATGGCCGCACGGCTCAGAGGGTCAGGACTCACTCCATGGCTCATCAGCCATCTGACAGCGCTCGGCGAGAGATGAGAAGAAATCTCCGCCACCCCCTGCTAATCCATCGCCGCTACTTAACACCACAACCTCAGGCCTGCCTTCGCCAGGACCTCACACTTATCCTAATAGCAAGCATGGAAAGCTAGAAGATTTTGGGGTTATATATATCCAGTTAGAATATATATAATTCCAGTTGCTCTGTGTGAGTCAGAACTCATTCTCCAGAAGAAAATGAGGGTCCAGACCCATACTTGGGTGATGTGTGGAGTGGCCATGGCATTGCTGTGTGGTTACTAAGGTGTTGCTAAGGTATCAACTTTGATGAGAAATGTTTGAGTTGATATTGAGATCTTCAATAATATTGACTTTTGAATATCGGCCAATTGTTGACATCTCTACTCAAACTCTGATGACAGACACTTTTGTGACATCTCTGACACTCTTTCTCAGGAGAAATATCGCACATGGGACTCAAGTATTAGTCCCCTTTAATCTCATTGGTGTCTCAAAGTCATTGAAATATTAAGGATTTATTTCATTTGTGATGTTTATTGTGATGTTCTGGACTAGATATTTGTTTTCTTATCCAGCTTCCCCAGACATGCTCTCGGTCACTTTGCGTCTGTCTAGGTCTTCCGTCTCGTACTCTGTGTCACTTTCGACGCCTGTGTGAAGTGGCGGGAGATCTGGCGTGCGGTCGCTGCCCTGCGCTCTCGTCTGATTTTCTTCACATTGTAATTGCATTATCCTCTGTTTTATGCAGAATTGTTCTCCGGGCGCTAATTGATGGAGACATGTTTAATTCATCAATCATTAGCATCAAATTTGACAATTAGTGATGATTGTTGAAATCGTGATGGCGATGAGGCATGGTTTGGGGATTCTTTTTTTCTGCTTTTCAGACCGGCTTAGGTAGAGGATGCTAATCATAAATAACAAAAGGTGACAATGTGTGCTTCAGGAGGTGTTTTGGACATTTTCTTAAGACATGTTGAATGCAGTTGATTTTTTGATAAACATGTGAGGATATTCAGACCAAATTGTGAGAGAATGGGCTCTATGTGTGCGTGACTTCTGTGTTTCACTGTCAGAACCTGCGGCAGTTTCCGGTCGGGAAGACTTAAAGCAGAGAATCATGGAGAAATTAGAAAATTGTTCAATTTGGCACATGTTTTACATTGTGGCACACAGCAGAAGTATATAAAAGGTTCTGATCAGGAAAGTCACGCATACATAGAGCCCATTGACTTCAGATTTTATTCTTGGGTCGTGTCGTGACGTTGGCTCTATAAAATCTAATAGATAGCACTTGTATTTGAAATCAAATATGAAATATAGTTTCTTTCATGTTTCAGACAGAGATGGCGATAGAGAGTCAATGGCAGGTATATGAAATGTTAATTTTTATTGCTAAAGAAAAAGATACAAAATTCCAAATAAACAACAAGAAAAATCTTAATAACATCCAAATAGCAGCATAAAAAAAACTAATTTATCAAAATGTACTCATTATCAAATATTAATAACAATATTGAATAAATTAAATAGACTAAAACAAAAGGTATATGAAATGTAAGTACATTACTGCAGAATTCAATGGACGTTAAAGAAAAATCATCAAAACTTCTATAGATTTATTAAAATGGCTGTTTTAAAACTGTACAGCATCGATCCAAGTCAAACTCCTGCCGTTTTCAATTCTAGTCATGAGCAATATTATGACGGATTTAATAAAACGGTCTCTTCAACAATACTGTTGTGATTAGATATCTCAGAACAGACAAATATAAGAATGCCCTTTATTCTTTCAATTACTCCCGAATTACTTCTGATTGTGTCAAGGCGTTTTTTTCCCTGCCAGACGCTAAAGTAAACCGCGAGAACAGACTCTTGTTAGCCTAATGCGTCCTAACCATTAGCGAGAGTAATAAGTGTATCAAATTCACATAATCATGTCTAATTAGTATCAGTAATTATCTTGTTGGGTGCGAGAATATTAATCTTGCGCTCCCCATAGGGGAAGGGCGTCTCTCGCAGGGAGAGAGCGCTGCAGCTTCAGCCTCACGCTGTGGCGTACTTGCTAAATTAGCATGCTTCAAATCAGCGCTGCGGAGGGAGGGAAGAGAGGAGTCGTGTCGGGGAAAAAAGGCGAAATTGCATAAAGGGAAAAACAACAGAGAAAAGTTTAGTCCCACTGTGAAATGCATTAGAGCCTAGTAAATAAAATCTAAATGTTTTCTGTGCGGTTTTTAAGTTTCGGAGGAGTTGGCGCGCTGGGTTTATGCTAAACAGTTAGAGATGTTTGTGTGGACTAGCACGTGCAAAACTTTAAGATTGATTAGAACGCAGTTTGAGAAGAGCTTAGGTTAAGTCTAATGCCAAATTTAATATGAATAAAAAGGTGTATGATTGAAATATTTCTTTCGGTTTCTCTTTGAATGTTTCTTCATTATTTCTTTGTGTCTCTTTAAAGCCTCAGGGACAACTGAAGAACGCAAGTTGTAAAGTCTAATTACATTGTGTAATAAGCTGCTTACGAAGAGTTTAAAAGCAATAGAAAACCAATTTGAAAAAGAAATACTATTGAATGTTCTTTACAATGTACAGTCTTTTAAAACAAACCACTCAAGAAAATAATTTGCTCTTTATTTCAACACACAAATGAGAGCTTTGTTATCTTTAATTTCCTAACTACGCACAATTATGTGTTTCCTTTCATTTTATTATTTGCATTAAACACTTTCTCTCCCTGTAGCCTCCAGCAAAGCCGACCTGCGACCCAGATTGAGAGTTCACTCGAACTAGACTAAATCTGACCTTGATCCTTAATGCCCAGATTTAATATTAGTCTTCACGTGTTTCAAACAGAGAGGCTGTTTTTCAGGAACAGGAGGGAAGACCCCATGCGACACAGCCGGGCCGGTGAATTAGCGAGCGGCGTGGGGCATCTGCTGATTGAAGCCGGGGTGGGCCGTCAGCACAGCCGACACTGCGGGGAGAGATGGATATGTCGGGCGGAGA
The DNA here is from genome assembly GCF_015846415.1 of Triplophysa dalaica. Lineage (NCBI taxonomy): Eukaryota > Metazoa > Chordata > Actinopteri > Cypriniformes > Nemacheilidae > Triplophysa > Triplophysa dalaica. The sequence goes on along the minus strand of NC_079564.1, from coordinate 355,636 downwards.
GAGGGGGAGAGCTAATTACTGTTCCGAGTGTATCTTGTTAATTAAGGGCTAATTAGTGGCAGAAGCGGAGAGGGAGATGGAGAGAGAGAGACTGTTCATGGAGCGCGATGAGATGATGCGATGATAGGAACTGAACGCAAAATCTGTACCACACCCAAAACATGACTTCATTGCTAGCTGACGCTGATTGGTGCTTTATGGTTCTCCCCCTGCTACCGTTTGCTATTCAGGGTTCAGGTGTTACTTTCTTTTTCAGTATAATAATACTGTCCTTTATGATTTGTATGTTACGATCAGGTCTGATTTTTGTATAATATGTGAGAAAAACGTCCATTACCGTGTTGATTTAGTGGAATCCCCATTTACCGCCGAAAATAGTTACAGGAGATGTAATGTGAATCATTCCTTGCTTATTATGAACACATAACATAAGCTAACTGAATGATTTATATCATTTTATTATATTCTGCTGGTTAAAGCTGGTCAAACCAGCATCACTACACACCTAACCCAGCGTGTGCTAGTTTTTTCAACAGGGTTACGAAAATGAACAATAGTTTTACTTTATTAAAAGTGTTATCTTGTAACCATGTTTTTCTCTGATGGATGTTTTACTACAATGAGCGTGGTTAAACTATGGTAGGCAATTTGTGGTTACCATGGTTACCGTTTACAATTTAAAGCAATACGCGTTGTAAAAAGCATTACACAAATAACTGTGAATTGACCTAATTCGAGATGTAAACGAGCAAATATCAAGGCATGTTGATGGCTTTAAGGACTGAAGAGCACATGAGTAGGTGCATCAAATCTTGAGAAAAGAAATCACAATGTATGCTAACCTCAAAGCTAGGGCTCCATCAGGTTGTCAGACCTGTATCTTTAGTTATATCTCTGTCTGTGTGTTTCAGGCACACCTCACTCAAACAGCAGCAGTTCTCTGCAGTCGGGCGGCTCGGCGGCGGCGTTGGCTCTGGGGAACAGTAAAGAGGGGATGCACCAGAGATCTTTCTCCGTGTCCAGCGCTGAACAGTGGAATGAAGCAGTTATCAATACCTCCACAGGTCAGAGGAGCATCTCTCTTACAACACTTTTAAATGCTGTGTAAATATGAGTGTACAGTAACTCAGTTTTATGCATATGTCTGGTTTTAGATTGCAGTGCAAGCTGATGATAGTTCACTAAATCGGTCACTTTAAAGGGATACAAATTCTGTCATCATTCAAAATCTGTATATGACTCCTTCTTATCTGGAACACAAAAGAAGATAGTTTGAGAAGTTTTCATGTAGGTTATCCATGCAATGGGGTGCAGTTTTGTTTGGTTAACATTCCTCAGAGTATCTTCTTGTTCTGCAGAAGAAGGGAAAAAGACTAAGAATAAATCATGAAAATAAATCAATTTTGGGAGATCTTGGGTGACCAATTTCCATCCTCTTTAATTCTCCACTTTTTATGCAAATAGACATTGGTGATGTACTAAAAAACATTTAACATTGCAAGTATAGATGTCACTATAAAAAAGCAATAGCAACAAAAGTGAAGCTGTGTATTGACACTGTACTTAGTATTAGCTGTTACTACAGGTTCTGACAAAGGTTCTGAAAGTATTATGATTTGGAATGCTCACATGAAACAATACTGTAGTATACTAAAGTATGAACTATCGCTTATTGCTCTAAACTCTTTGTTAGTCGCTTTGGATAAAAGCGTCTGCTAAATGTCTAAATCTAAAGTAAGCCGTAGTACTGCACTGTAGTATATTATAGGGAATAAACTGTTATTTTCTGTAGTATGAACTATAGTAAATTAATCAACTGTATTATATGCTGCAATGCACTTTAGAGATGGGGTTACATACTCAGTTTCATATTAATCTTGAGTGTCTCTATAGTAGTATTGCCAACGTTGTATCTTTTAAGAGTATTTAAAATATTTAAACACATCATCACATTAATCCCTTCCTGTTGTTTAGGTTATGGACGTACATGGCGGTTGCCAACAAAACACATATGACTTAGTTTGACTTACCGCCTGCAGTTCATGTCCGGCATCTTTTAGCGCTGGGACCGCACCATCTATGTGTTTCAAACCATCTCCACATCCAGCGTTATATCCAGTGTTCATATAACATCCTTCACTGAAATGCCCTGAACAAACAAACACACCTCAACTTCCCTCACTATCGCAAGAGTAAGCAGCTGAAGCCGCAGGCCCACAGCGCAGACAATCTTGATAAGCGTGTTTTCTTATCGCTCGTTGGTTAGCATGTGGGCAGGCTGGTTCTTCCTCATTGTCATATCCGGGCTTTTCCGGGGGAATTGTCTAATAAAAGGAACAGGATCATAACAAGTTGGAATGCTGGGGTCCCACTCGTTTTTTAACAAGCCAACCATGTGAAGCATGAGAAGCCGCACGTTCAACCCTGTAAAGAAGTCAGAATGCAAGAAATACCATGTTACCCCATCTTTAATATTTACTATAGTAAGGTTGTAAAAAAAATTAGTATCTGGGATTTTACTACAGTTTATCATATAAAATAAGTTTTAAGTCCAAGTTTTTATAAGTTTTTAAGTTTTCTATAGTGTTTACAAATTGATAAATTGATGAACTGTAGTAAATGCTGTGGTATATTTTTATATTTACTAAAATCAAGTTCAAAAACACTATATTATCTAGCATACTGCAATGAGCTATAGTGGAGTATAGGAGTGTTTTTCATGAGGGGTCACAGTAACAATTTTGCTGTAAAGGTGGAAAAAGTTTACCATGACATTTTTGTAAGAGCAGAAAAGCTGTTTCTATAGCCGAGTTGCAGCGTGTTAGCTGATTTTACTTATTACTATCTAGTAATTGCAGCTTTGATTACAACTTAACTACTTCAAGTGTTTCCGAGCATTATTTTCATTTCTGTTAAGAGTTACTACCACCGTGGTTTTTAAAGTATTTAGGAAAACTGACGTTGTTTCAAGTAGATGTGAATTCATAATGATTTTACTGCATTATAGTTGCCCTGGCATAAGGGCAGAAAATCTGGTTACCATGGTTATCGTCTGTAAGGGCTTGTCAGTAGCGTGTTTGGTTGTTCATATCAGTGGATGTGCTGTTTAAGAGCTAATCGCTAATCAAGATAATTCAGTAATTGCGGCTTTGATGGCAGCTCTGGTACGGCCACCCACGGAAACATTGCCCACCAAATAATATCTCTCTTTTCCTTACCCATTCTCTCTCTCTCTCTCTCTCTCTCTCTCTCTCTCTCTCTCTGTCTCTCGTCCTGTCAGTACACTTGAGTGAAGTCAAAAGATATATTTGCCGGGCGTAACAACGCTGTCCATTTTTTTCCCATCATCACCACTTCTTTTTCCCCTCCCGCGTCGGAAAATGAATGCTTTACGGGGACAACATTCATCATTGGTTATTTCCCTCTTTTTGTCGGCTGGCAGTAAAAAAGCACTTAAATGCACATCAACAGAATAACAGTCATTTCCATGCATGTTCGCGCACTTGTCGTTCTCATTAGCGGCTGCTCGCTTTCAACCCCCCCGCCCTCGCGTTTCACCCTATCTGCGTTTCTGTCTCTCGTCCTCTCTCTCTCTTTCTCTCCTCCCCCCTTCTTCTGTAAGGGTCCCAGGGGCCCCGCTAGTTTAAAGAGCGCTCTTTACGAGCCAAATGGAGGCCCCGCCGTGTGGCCCTGTGGTGTCGCAGACAGAACGCGATACCGTGCCACACTCGCCCTTCTTTGCTCGTCTCCGCTTGTCGAACAATCAATTTCAGCCCCACTCCGCCATCGCCCCCCCGTCTGCATCCATCAGCTCCACATCCTAAAGGAGAATTACTCAAAGCGGCCGTAGCCACAGAATGAGCTCTGTGTGTGTGTGTGTGTGTGTGTGTGTGTGTGTGTGTGTGTGTGTGTGTGAGTGTGTGTAAGTGTGTGTTTGAGAGAGAGACAAAGCACTTCATTAGTCCCTGATGTAAGATAGTTATTGTCATACACACACTCACACACTTTTAGCTGGATCAGGATTTGCCAGACGCATTTTCTCTTTGACCTTCTACAATCTTCTTCCATCTCCGCTCTGTTCTTGTGTTTACAGAGTATTATAGCTTTATAGGTAATAATGCAGAGAACGGTTTAATAGCAAAGCTCTTTAGTCTACCAACTCAACTCCTTATGTTTTAGATTTTAAAGGATCTTATTTTTAAAGCTTTTTTCCTCTGGTTTGACCTGTTGTGTTGGTCACATTCTTTCAAGTAGAGATGATGGATATGAAGTCGACTTATGAGTTTACATCACGGTTTTATTTTTATTGATTAATTTCAAATTTATTAACATTTTTTATTTAAATCTAATTTATTTTTACATTTTAATTAATTTTTACATTTTAATATTTTCTACATTTTTTCAACTCTTATTTTTTTATTGGCAGTACTTTATGGTGGATACATCTTCTCAGAGGCGTTTTTAGCGTGGTGACAGCATGCTGTGCTTAGCATGCTAACAGTAACTGTAAATGGTGGATTGCCAGCATGCTGAAATCATTTCTGAAAAGTTGCATCTTTAAATCTCTACTCTTTTAAAACATCAGCCATCCAAGTTGAAATGTAGAAATACACAAATAAATGTAGAACAACAGGAATAAATGGTACAGTTGATATGTTTGTCAATAGTATTTATTTACACATTATATATATTTAATAATAATCATTAATAATTGTAATATTTATTTATGTATTAATTGCATGCATTTATTTATCTACCGATGTATTTGTTTAAGTATTTTTATATGCATGCATTTATGTGCATAGCTCCATATCCAAGCACCGTATTAATAACAAATCATATATAGTTTGCTGTCAGATTGAAATATAAACCAACCTTTTATTTTATTTTAAACTTAAATATGTTCAACTCAAATTAAACTCCTACATGTTTTTGCACTAAATAGTCTGTAGCCAATCAGTTTCAGTCCTGCTGACATCCTTCAGGGGGGTTGAAGGTCAAGCAGTTCAGATGAGAAACCATAGACTCATAATATCCTCAAACAATCAGACACATCTCAACCAAGTTACTATTTCCATATTGTTAAAGCAGTGCTCTCATTTATAAGACTGTGCTGGATGAGATGATGTTGAGATCGCTACGGCCTCTGAATACTAATAGCTTTGCTTGTGATTAAATCAAGTCTCTTTCCGTTGCCTTTTCACGTAGATGTTAAAAACTGTCATATGATAATAGCATGTAAATGCAAGTCTGGTATAGAATAGTAGTTGTTTGCTCATGTCAAACATTGTAGCGTAACCTTCATTTGATAGTTAACCCTTTACAATAAGATTGTATTTGGTAACATGAGTAAATGCATTAGCTATCATGAACTAACAGTTGAGTACGTTTTTTTAGGATATATTGAATGTCAATACAATTCTTTGTTAGTTTTTGGCGCACAAATGTTAACATTTACAACGTTTGATTTTAATCGTGCATTAGTAAATGCTAAAAATGAACATTGAGGTATTGAGTTCATGTAAGCTATGCATTAGCAAATTGTTAACAAATACAACCTTGTTCTATATTATACTTTATTTGCTATATATATTATTAATTCTATTTTATTTGAGATATTCAGTAGCACAGCATTACGTTAACGTCAGAGATATGTTTAGCTAGTCTGTAGCTTAGCGTCTGGCGTAATCTAAAGTCTGTCGTCATTCAAGGGCGGAGAAGATTTCTCCCCTGTGGAGTTGGAGGAGGCAGCGGGAACAGGGAGTTTGATTCTCCGCTCTCGGCTGTAATGAAGTTTGACATTTCGTTTGGAGAGAGCGGCGGCGTGTGCCTGCCCATGCCTTGATTAGCGCTCTCTAATTGACAATAATAAGGAAGTGGTGATTGTGTTCTGCACGTTTTTTCATCATTAATTGCAGCCATTGGCATTGATTACGGACGGGGTCTGCCGTGTCAAGGGGTTGGAGTGGAGGGGGGGTCGTCTTCTCCGTCAAAAATTGCCGTCCGCACCCCGGCAGCTCTCGAATTAGCTGCCGCGAAACGTACAAGTTTCTCCTCACGCACTGCCAAAGGAAAAAAATGGAGGGCTATTAAGAAATGAGTTCATGTTCTTTCTGCACACCCTCCAATCTTCTGGCACACGTTACGCTCGCTAATCGTAGGTTAGCAGAACACCTTATTTCCTGCTGCTAGCTGAAGAGCTCGGATTAAACACTTAATGGCTTCACTCGCATATTTTCATGTAACTTGCCTCACCTCAGACTCCGTAGTGAGTTTCAGTACTTTTACTGAGATTTTCTCACATTAGCGCTACTTCACTACAGTGTTAATGGTACATATAAAGTCTCCTTCAGGTCTTCCTCGCAGTATTTACACGTGTGTTGGCGATAAATACATGTTCGGCAGTTGAATTACTTGGTTGTCAAATGTTGTTTGTTTACACAAGTCTGCTGCCTAAAAATGTGTTTACATTTACATTTAATTATTGAAAGCCACTTCTATACAAATCAATAATTACTACTATTTTTTTTTTTTTTTAAATAATTGATGTACTATTTAAACAGTTATGTATCATATCTTTTTAACACAAGCATTTCTGTTATTTTTAAACACACTACTATAAATTGTTCTAGTGCAACACTCTCAATTTACCATTAAATATTCAACGATTGATACATTAATTTTCACTAATTTGCTGTCTTCAACAGAAATAATTTTGACATTGTTTTTATTTTATTTTTTACCATGTTAATTAATTGGCGGATTGCACTTAACCTTTTAATATCGCTCCTTATGGTCTTATACTGTAGATGGTTTGATCGGACGTACGCACCTGGCCTGAAGTTTTTGTTATAATTGCTTTTGGTTATAATGTAATGATTTATTTTATATAAAATCTATAATATTAATTTGTATTCATATTGTTTGTATATTAATTGTATAATAAATAAATTTATAAATATATTATTAAATTAAATTACAACTACCCTACAGTTATATATTCCTACTGGATAAAAATGGATAAAAATCCTACAGTCCACGGTCCTTCGGCTACACGTACAATAGAAGTACCATGCTATATACATGTATTCGATTAGACGGGGTACAGTAATAACACCCTTTTTTGCAAATACCTATTATAAAGCCCAACTTTTTTACCGTCCCCTATAGCATTGGTTCTCAAACTTATTCATTGTAAAGGCCCCTTTGTATAGGGTGCATCACTTGTGGGCCCTGCACAAAAAGACGTGTAATCTTTAATAGAATTTTAATTCAACCAAACACATATTCAATTATCCAATGTGCAAAACATGAATTATTATGGGTTGTGGTCTTATTATAACTGCACAGAATCTATGATAAATTCAATATTTCCCCTCTGGATCCATCTTGGGGGGCCCCCCAGTTTAAGAACCACTGCCCTAGAGTACTAAACGCTGTCATAATATGAATATGGGAATATACATACCATGGTATACTAGTTTCGTATTTGTCATTTTTTTGGATCGTAAAGTGTAATTGTAAGGTTTAGCATGACTAGCGTTAACTCCTCACATGATTCATCGCAGGTCTTCAGAGGTCCTGGCGACAGATCTACGCCGTTAACCTCGACCCACAAACACGCAACGCTACCTCTCGCACGCACTGACGGGCGCTCATCTCCACGATGTGTGCGCGTGTTTGCATGTGAGATATCTGGTGCATGTGTGTATGAACAGTATTCTCAAGCAGCCCTCTACCCCCAGCTGTCTGCTGTAGCTAATGATTGGTCCCAGGGGGGCTGTTGGAAAGAGGAGTGTAGAAATTGAAACAGACGTTGGCGTCTCTGCCGCAACGTGTGTGGCAGCTGTGAGCTCCGGAGCGAGGGAGGGTGAGCAGACCTCTACAGTCATGAATATCAATGGCTAACACAGAGTTGTTGATGAAGCTTCAACTGCCATCCTGCCGCGCTTCGCCCGAGCTTATATCACTATATCTGCTTTCTAGCGCGTGAACGGTGCTCACGGTAAATATTGTAATCTAGGATCACTTGGAAAGACCTGTACCTGTTCTTATTGGCTCATTTGTAATATTAAGCTTTCTTAAAGGGACAGTACAATTCCCTCATTATTTATTTACCGTCATTCTTTGAAACCTGTATGTGACTCATTCTTCTGTGGAACACAAAAGAGGATATTTTGAGAAATGTCTCTGGTTTGGTGTTGAAACAGTGGAAGTCAATGGGGCTCAATGTTGTTTGGTTAGCATCATTCTTCGAAATATCTTCTTTTGTGTTCTGGATGAAAAAAGACATGAGACATAACTCATCTGTTATTTTGTTTCTGTTAAACCCATTAAACGTAATTTTGATCAGTTTAATCATTTTTAGCGTTGTACATTTTGATTCTGTGTCGCCTTACTGTAATCAGCACAAATCTCTCTTTCATGTTATGCTTTTGATAAAGATTAAAGCAACAATATTGATAGAGAATTATCGTAATTGTGTAACCAGGCTAATTGTTAAACCCTCTAATTTGTCTCTTGCCATGTGTAATTAAGCTCAATTCCCAGCGAGCGTACGAGTAATCCTCCGCTTCATCATTTATTCATTATCAAGCTGTTCTTATTAAACGGCTAAATCATAATTATTAACCACGTCTTATCAATAAAACGACACGTGACGCCATTTTCCGTTCAGATCAGACAGAATGACTCAGAACGAGGCACGTGGAAAGGAAACCAAAATGTGAAAGGTAGCGCTAAGCTCCTCGGCGCCTACGGCATATCAGCGGCTGTAGTTTATCCTCCTGTACCCCCCGCTTAGCTTCCATCTCGCTCCTTTAAAGAGCACACCAGTTTTCACATCCCTCAAGGTAAACCTCAAATTACGCCTAATGTTCTACGCAGGCTAATGGCTGTCTGTGCCATTACAATATGCGTTATTTGGCACCACGGGTTCCAGACACTCCGAGACCCAACGGTCGGCTGTTTTTCTCACACGCACCCGTGTACGCGCGCACGCTCTTCTGCACCCCGGGCCTGCCGAGATGAATGGAGTTCGCAACACCACAATGAGCTTTTGATGCCAGGACAATGGAGAAGTCTGCCCACATCTGACACGCCGTGTGTGCGCGAGGGCCGCTAACGTAGGGGGTCCACCTCGCCGGGCCCTTGTGCCCCTGGGCTGGTCGGGGGGTTGTGGGTAATAGTGTCCCGAGGGACCCTGAAAATGATGTCGAAGTGTCATGCTCAGAAAGATGGTGGCGGGTTCCCTACTGACACTCACACCGCCGTAGACACACACGCTGGCACCGGGTTAATATCACTGATATAAAATCACCTTACACCTAACCCAACCTGTTTTGTGCTTGGTCGCTCGCGTGGCATCTACCATTACAGCGCCCGTCCTCGGGCGAGACCAAATCATCATTTGTTACTCGCGTGCAGGTCCTCCCATCTCGTCAAGCTAATAGAGGTGAAACGGAGGTGTGGTCCATCTCTTGTTTTTCCAAGGGGTTGTAGATCTTCACTTTTCAGCCTCCTGAAATGTGAGAGTAGGGAACCGGGATTCTAAGGCCTGTGAGCTGCCTACAAAGGTTTTGTTTTAGGCTAATATAGATGATCCACAAATGAAAGCTTTATTATGCTGCCTCCAAAAATGTGTATTTTTATTCATTTATTATTATTCTGTTATTTATTTATATCTAAATGTATTTTTTATCTGTTCTTATCTTATCTTATTTTTATTTATTTATTTACTTTTGTAAGTTTAAAACACTTATTATACTTATTTTTACTTATTTAATAGTATTTTTTATTGTTTCTGTTTTTTATTTGACCTTATTTATATATTTACTTGAACTTATTTAAATTTATTTTTGTTATTTTCTCTGTTATTGATTTTTTGTTATTTGTTTAATTGCTTATCTAAATTAAAGGCAGCATCTCATTTGTCTAATTTATCTTTATTTGCTTATTTTTTTCTATTATTTATCTGATCTAATATTCGTTTTATATATTTTGTTTATTTTTGTTTTTATATATTTACTTATATTTTTCATCTAAATATAAAGGCAGCATCACCCGTGTCTTTATCCGTGGCTATCCCAGAATGCATTGCAAGATGAATGAACAAAAACTTGTTAACAATAAACATGAAAATTATAAATGAAAGTAGTCTGTTAAAAAATGTGTAGTTTTACAAGGCTTTTAAACAGAACCACAATAATTAGTGATTTCTAAAGGACAAATTCCATCTAACTGAATTTTTTTTTTCCTGTTTATGTCGCACGTTTGGTTTATTTATGTGATTAATGTTTATTAAACATTGATTGGGTCAACCTTATGTCTGTTTCTCCTCTTCCAGCCAATGGCGTGGCAGATCCTCTAAGCTCCACCCCCAGCATGAGCAGCGCCACAAGTCCCAAACTCGAGCCACCGCCGTCACCTCATGCCAACCGCAAGAAACACAGACGAAAAAAGAGCACGGGTATCACCAAACCAGACGGGTTTTCTGTGGGAAGTGAAGGTAGAGACTGCACCAAACATGACTGAACACAAATAAGAATTCTCTTGCTTTACCAAGTTGATGTGAGCTGTTGTTCTGTGGGTCATGAGAGACACAGCTGATGTGTCTGAATTCATTGTTAAATTGCTTTCATTGCCTGTCCCAAAGACAAATAAAGACCCCTAATTGGTTGTTATTGAGAAAACAGAAGCACTTTCCTGGGGCTATTCTGTAGCCAGTAGGTGATATCCATCAACTAGATGAACGTTGTCCATCAAAAACACTGTCACGGGTGTTTACAAAATGTGTTTGCTGCTAAAATTTATTTTTCAATGTCATTTTTATTCGCCCTCATGTCGTTTAAAACCTGAATCTTTTGCAAAATATCTCAGTGGTTTTGTATCCTTACAATGGTCGTCAATGGGATCCTGTGTTGTTTAGTTTCCGACATTCTTCAATATATCTTCTTTTGTGTTCTGCAGAATAAATAAATTCAAGCAGGTTTGCAACGTCATGAAGAAGAATAAATTCGTACACTTAAATTTTTGAGTAACCCATCATTTACATTTACATTTATGCATTTGTAAGATGCTTTTATCCAAAGCCACTTACGTTGCATTATACTACACATTTGTTTCTAATTATGTGCAATCCCTGGGATGGAACCCACGTCCTTAGCGTTGCTAGCGCCATGCTCTACCCAATGAGCTACAGGAACACTTCAAATGTAATTGTAGTTGGATATCTGGAAAAATGGCCTTTGGTGAACCAGCAGCACGATTGTGCCGTTTTATTAGTATTAAGAATGTAAGAACGACCGATTTCTGACATTAAAGACTCAAGGGATCACTGGCTCACAGAATGAGTTAAACACATTCTCCATCCCTTGCTCTGTTTCATTACACATGGAATAATTGAGTTTCTCAGAAATATGATTTTCTTAAGCACGGCTTGGTCATCTGCCGGAATAACACTACCGTCACGGTCAGATACTGGATGAGGCGCTTGTGCGAGAGTTGATTTTTGTTGGAACTTTCATCATGGTGTGGTATGTGTCTCAACAGTCTGAAGGGTTGTAATAATGTGTGCTTGTCTGATGTGGTGAGTGCATGCAGAATACAGACATATTGCTTAAGTATGAGAATCAGTCAGATGGAGCGGGTCGAGTCTGCTGAAGGCGGACGAGTGTGTGTGGGGGGGGTGAACGGGTTGGTTAGATCCTTGAATAAATTGCTATCAGTTTATCTCATTTACGGAGCAATCAAAAGCCCTGAATGCTGGCAGAAATCGAATTTCAGCGGTTGTGAAGCATTATAAATCAAACGGACCGTCGCTGTGTGAGAATGCGCTGCAACTTTTTGCAGTTTTGTTACATGAGTGAATCTGTGGTGATGTCTGGAGTTGTTTTACAGCACTGATTTAAAGGTCACATTTTTTGGAGGATCTATTGAAAATGCAATATAATCTACATAAGTATGTGTTCAGAGGTGTATAAAGACCTTATATAATGAAGCTGTATGTTTTTATTACTTTAGAATGAGTTATTTCTATCTACACACGCGGCGGGTCCGCTTACATGGATGTCGCCATGTTGTTTCTACAGTAGCCATAAAGGGACAAACTGCTCTACAGACGAATTTGGAAATACATTATCTCCTTCATCAAAGAAGCAAAACATGACGACATCTTAGTTCTGTGGCAGCCACCGTAGTGCTTCAAAAGGGGGGGGTGGAATGAGCCATTGGTTGCAATTCGCAAGCTCACCAATAGATGCTGCTAAATATCATACACTGGACCTTTAATGGATCGTCCCAGGCTTGTTTCGAAGTTCGCAGATTCTTTTGAATTTTTAAGCTTACTGTAGATTTTTTTTTTTTATTGAAACCTGTTCCATTAAATTGTATTTCTGTAGCGTCTTTCCCAATTTCAGAAACCGTTTCAGACTTAATGTTTTTTTTGCGTAATGCTTCTAAATGTAGTTTTATACAAGGATTTTTCAGTTTATTGCAACACTTTGTTTTATATGTCTCTGAAAATCTCCCTAGAGTCCTGTTTGAAGAAAATATTGGTCATTGTTTGCCATGGCACTGCATATGTGTGAGCGCTTAAACACATTCTCAAATCTTTAATTCAGATTTTTATTGTCTTTACTATCGTTTAGGTATAGCGTTGTTAAAATCCTCGTAACCTCAAAGTGCGTGTTTGTATGAGGGGTATTATTGTTTACACTGAGTGTGTGTCTGACGGTGCCTGGGAATGCATTTTCTCTCTCTCTGTATTTGGCCCCGTATCCCCCCGGGCCGCTGTCAGTAATGGGCGCGTGCTGATTGCTCTAATACAGGTTAGGAATATTGCCTTTAATGATGTGTAAAATGAGCAAACGCCTCTGCTGACATTTACAGATGGCACAGGCAGGTCTGGTTCCTCCCAGCTGCCCGTTAAATCTTAGACACCAGCTAGCAACTCTATAGAACCCGACCGTTCGACGTGCCGGCACACGCGAGTTGGACTCGAGATCGCGGTGGTCACCTTTAGATGTTTTACACGCACACACCTTCAGCCGAACCTCTCACAGCACCCGTGCTGGTTTGATGGATCTGCCGTTGTGCAGCCGCTTGCTCTGACAGAATAGCAATCGGGTCACACTGTCAGGTCCAGATGTGGTACTGGAGGACGCGTCTGACCTGGAGGGCGTTTGGAGTAGAAGCATTCTGCCTCCATTAGATGTGATTCTCAAGAACAAATGTTGAGGCTTTCTCGCTCTCTCTAATCATGGTTGCTTCCTTTGACAAAACCCTCAGACAATACTGTATGATTCTAGAGAGAAAAAAACATTATTCAATAATGTTTTTTGATGACATCACTATGTCCCCGCAGACCATTGGTTCATTTGAAGCAGTAGCCAAATCCTGTTGCTGTCATCATTTACTCTCCCTCTTGTAATTCCAAACCTGTGTGACTTTCTTTCTTCTGCTGAACACAAAAGAAGATATTTTGAAGAATGCTCTGATGTTTATTTTGTGTTTTTTAGTTGTTGTACAGTATTGTTCACCATGACCAAAACCAGTTTGCTTCCATCACATTCCATTCATTGGCACATAGTCACGGTGTCATTTCTGGTTCTCAGCTCTTAAACTCGATTGTTTGGCTGTAAATTGAACAAGTTTCTTCATCATGCGGATCATGTCTTTGTGCCGGTGCGTATGTTAGGGGAAGCGTGATGGCCATACGGGGAGATCGACTCTCACGGTTATGGTTCTTTTTATTGTGGCGTATTAATTAAGGTAAGTTGTATCTGCCCTCTTTGCCACGCGTCTCTCAGATTGGATTTTAACTGGATTTAGTCAAGCTGAACCCGGACTCTCTTTATTCTCATTACTGCTAATTTCTTGGCACTAGTTGCTGATTGGGACCTGGTGTTAATGCTGTTTAATGCACCTTTTATATTAACACACCTCATAGACTGTTGGGAGGTTTTTTCAGAAGATGTGCTTTTCTTATTGTCTTATAATGAAGTGCACTTCTGCAGACCTGCATCGCCGGTGAAGTTCAGACACACCTATTCGCTATAAGATTTCGAGAATAAAGTTGAATGTTACGAGAAAAAATAATAATGTTTGCTTCAGTTTATCATATGAATCCATATGCCACAACGCGTTGGGACCCCAACTGAAGTACTTTAACCAAATCCTCCACAGCCATTGATTCTAGCAATTCTGTGATTTTTCTCAAAATATTACTAGTTTAATCTCGTATTACTACAAGTTTATTCCCGTAACATTTTGACTATATTCTCGTAACATTTCGACTTTATTCTCGTAACATTTCAATTTTATTCTCGTAACTTTTCAACTTTATTCTCGTAAAATTTCGACTTTATTCTCGAAATCTTGGATTTTTTTTATTTTTAACGTGGCACTAATATGCCGTCGTAACATTTACTTTACGATCCAGTCGATAATAATAAATAATAAAAAAATGATATATAAAATAAATTTTAAGAAGAATAAAGAAAGAAATGCATACCTATAGGATAAAAAGCATATATCCAAAGGGATTATTTTCTGATCTTCAAAGCTGCTGACGTCAGAAACATATTTGTTATATTTTCATATGGAAATTACCTGTTGTAATGGCTAATTTATCAGATGGCCAGCCAACAGAATAATTGTCTGTGTTCAGATGCAGAGGTGTGTAATCATTGGACAGAGTAATTCTAGATAATTATGTTGCTGTTCCTAATCGCAGACATGGGAGAAATTACGATATTATGACAGCCGAAATGTTTACCAAGCTATTTTCGCTAATCTAACGAAAGAAATATTGCACCCTGACACTGTTTTTACAACTGTAAGTGTTCATACCGATACCATTGAAACGATTGTGTTCAAATGAACTTTGATCTTTGGTTGTGTGTAGCATAGTGAAACCAGAAGTCTTCCGTTTGTGCTTCGTTCACGGCAGAAACGGGCGTGAAATGTAAACAAAGGCGAGAAACAGACAGGGGTGGCAGACCTTCACCTCTTAGTCCTTGATTTAGACACAAAGCTCCTGGCTCTGTATTGATCTCTGACCTGGAGTCAAGTCCCGTGAATAAATCGGGTAATTGAGGAGGGTGTCAACCTAATTGGATTGTTGCCTTTAGCCTGAGGCCGTGTGCCAAGTGAACCAGACTCTTTACAATGATGTGCATGTGTTGAGCGGATCGCTTCAAGTCATCATATGTGGATTATTGATTGGAGCGATGCACTGGCAGAGATCTATATGTGTAGGATTAATAAACAAAACCCCATTTGGCATCATTTAAAGGAAGAGTTCGCTTTTCTTTCTTTGGTTCAACGCAAAGTTTGGTTTTAATACAAGTATTTGTCACGCATGTATGGAAACTAAAAGCTTCAAAAAACACAAACATCCATTATTTCAGTTCACTTTGGATTAAGAGACAATTGTTATTTTTCACTTAACTGTTCCTTTCATTTTTAATGTAAATATTGAGAGTATTTACTGCAGTAGAGTCATACAGAAGATATATTAACATAATTTGGATTAGTGTCGATTTTGTGCTATTATTTTTAATTTGTTGCATAAAATGGATAATAAACCTTTTAACTATCAACCTTTTCCCCACAGAATGCTCCGCAAAGATTCATGTACCGGCACTTTTTTCAACTCTGTTATGTGTAATTTCTCTCAAATTAGACACGACGCAGTAATGATCATTTACAGTAGATCTGAATAAACAGGGTTATGTTTCATGATTCTTTTCAAACAAACAGCCTTTTCCTAAAAAACAACCGCATTGATTAAACGTGTGAACTTTATGCAGCTTCATCGCTGTTATAGCCCATAATACTCCGGTGTGTAATCATCGTTGCATACGTATCCGAGTAATCAAGCTTTTGAAAGGAATGTTGAGCAAATTACAGAAATGATGGTCTGTTTCTCACCTCTCACCCCTCATCTGAGCACCACAGCAATGTTGCTCGCGCTCCCTCACGTTTGCTCGCCGTGCAGAAACGACTGTGACCGGCGTGATTAACCCACATTATATTCTATTTAGGCAGCTGAAATAATAATGAGTCGTCACTGGTAATGAGATAAATACTCTAATGGATGTATTTACCTTTTTAATCGTTGGGATTTTACGATGCTGATGAACAACAGCAACTGACACTAATCGTAGATGATCATAATGTACCTCAGATTTTGGTCATTTGTATGTTTAACCCGAAATTGAGATGATGGAAGCTTGGAAATTATGATTTCTTTATTTAAATGGATTTTTTAGGTAATTGGGCACTTGGTTTCTATTTCTCTTGGCTTTTTTATTACATCCTAAAACAAATTAAAGGGACAGTTCACCCGACAATAAACATTCTGTCATCATTTACTTACCCTCAGATTGCTCTAAAACTGTATAATTTTTTTGTTTAGCTGAACACAAAGGAAGATATTTGTAAGAATGTCAGTAACCAAACAGATCTCATCCCCCATTTACTGCCATAGAAGGGAAACTAAATACTATGGGAGTCAATGAGGGATGGACTGACATTCTTACAAATATCTCCCTTTGTGTTCAGAAGAAGAAAGGAAGTCTACAGGTTAGAAATGACATGAGGATGAATATATTGTCATCATTTTCTTTTTAGTTGAACTTTCCATTTCAAATGTTTTTTTTACAACAGTGTTTGAAACGGTCACCTTCATCTTTCTTTAATTGTGTGTTTCAGAGCAAGAAGAGTCTTTCGAGTTCATTATCGTGTCTCTGACCGGTCAAATGTGGCATTTTGAGGTATCTACGTTTGAAGAACGAGAGCTTTGGGTGCAGGCCATCGAGAGCCAGATATTTGCCAGTCTGCAGTCCTGTGAGAGCAGCAAGAACAAGGTACAGCGCACAAACTTATTCAGAAGCAATGCACCATGGGATGGCTTAGTGAAAACACAGATACTTAAAATACAGCTCTGGAAAAGAGTTAAAGGTTTTTCTGAATATACTTGTTAGAAGCATGTGATCAAATGATCGTTTTGTTTTATTCTGTGAACTACCAAAAATAGTGTCCCAGTTTGTTATTAAAAATTAAGTTATTCAACTATAAATGGGTAGTTGACAAATGAACGTCTCCTATGGTGTGACAGAAAAATATAGAAAACAAATATATTCTTTTATATTAGTAGCATTTATATTTATAATATAAAAGAGCAAATTTATTTTTTCTATGTCACACCGTAGGACACATGTACGGTTTATTTGTCAACTACCCAAATATAAAATACATTTAATGAAAAATATCATTTTAGATATTATGTATATTATATTGTTTTATATTTTAAATGCAAATATAGCTTTTTTCCCTGGAAAGTAAATAATGGAGAAACTGATCACAATAACAACAACCATTTTCAGACAAGCTCATATTCATTTTGGTGTTATTTTTCCAGACATGTGTACTTGTACATTTATTTATACAGTACATAGATAATGTAAACATAAACATAGGTTTTTACACTAATGCTATTTATCTGATAATTGTGGTGTTATTATGGTTTCTTTTAGTCACGGTTGGGAAGCCAGAGTGACGCATTAACCATCCAGTCCATCAGGAACGTGAGAGGAAACAGCTTCTGTGCAGATTGTGATGCCCCAAGTAAGTAAAGAAACTTCATGATGGTGGTAGAAATGATTTGATAGTATTGCTGCGTCCCAATTCGCCTACGACTACTACGCCCTTAAAGGATGTACAAGTATATACATTGTACTGCGTAGCAAAACTGTATGCACGCACCGGGTCATATTAATGCGAAACTAATGTGAACCTTAACTGTGACGACAGACATCAAAATACACCTCTTCCTTGCGTTTAAGTATTTATTCATTCATTATTTCCTATGTAATGTTTACTGTATATATTTAGTGTCCATGAAATCACACTTCGAATTTTCAGCAGAACCAGTAGACCGTCCGGGTACTTTGAGAACACTCATTTCAGCATACTATGATTTGGGACACTCTGTTTTTGAATACTATTAAAGACGGATAGTATGAGAATTAGGACGCCGCTTATGAAGTTAACTGGCCCATGATACACCAGACTTAGATCATGAAAAATCTTCTTTGACCCTCAGATCCGGATTGGGCCAGTCTAAACCTCGGCGCTCTGATCTGTATCGAGTGCTCCGGGATGCACAGGAACCTGGGAACCCATCTTTCCCGTGTCCGGTCTCTTGACTTGGACGACTGGCCGGTGGAACTCAGCATGGTGATGATGGCCATTGGTAATGCCATGGCCAACACCGTTTGGGAGGGTTGTGTGGAGGGATACAGCAAACCTGGAGTGGACAGCACACGGTGAGGCATCATGTGATTGAGAATTCATGTTGGCATTATAACTAGATTCTTGGTGTTAAGACTCCAGCTATCAGCTTCTCTTCACGTCTGTTTGATTTCGTGGTCAGGCAGAAAGGTTGTATAAATATAGATAATTAACAGTCTTTTATTTTACATGTGCAGAAATAAATGTCAAGAGAATCTATGTGATGGAATGGTTATGTGGCTTTGTTGATCTGTGCGGAGAAGAGTTCACATTGGACTCTTTGTTCAGAATACAGAAGGCCAGGATTTTCAGTGTCAGTAGAATGATCAATGACCTCATTGTGACAGATTCCTCACCCAATCATTGGTCCATTAGTGCTGTTTGAGGAAGATGAGAAATGTTACAGCAGATAATGTCGGTTGTAAATAGGATCTATAGGACCTTTGTCTGTAGCTGCTCACCTGTTCTGGTTCCAGGCGATGTCTCGAGGTGTCCCCCCTCTAAACTCGAGACACACGCTCACATTCCCAATCTGTCTAATGACCTGGAGAAGAGGCTGTTTTTGATGGCAATTAAGGACACCATTACAGTCCCAAACCACTCCCCCTGGGGCTGAATTGAGAGCTATCAATGGCTCTGACAGCTATCCATCACTCGGGGGGTGTATCAGTCACTCCTCGAGGGTATAAATCCAGCCAGACATCTTGACATCTTCTGGCCTGTGCCTCTGGTACATCATAATGGAGGATTTATAGTAATGCTTGTTGTATTAGCCGCAGAACCATACGGTACACCTGCAGACAGATATATTGGATTTAATACTTGAGACCCACAATGTTAATAGTTGAAATGTATACATTTGACCAGTAAAAATGCTGAATAAATTATTTGTTAAGCTAAGCAGGTGTTATTTTGCTAGTTAAGCAAGGCCTATGTATAGTTACTTGTAACACTTATAGATAGCCTCTGTCACTTATAGAGTATCCCCAGTACCTATAGATTGTCCTTGGTTGCTTAAAGTACTTATATATCATCGCCCATTACCTGAAGAGTAACTGAGGACAATCAGTACTTATAGATTGTCCTCTGTTGCTAATAGTACTTATAAATTATAACATATTACCTATAGAGTATCCCCAGTACCTATAGATTGTCCTCGGTTGGTTAAAGTACTTGTATATCATCGCCCATTACCTGAAGAGTAACTGAGGACAATCAGTACTTATAGATTGTCCTATGTTGCTTATAGTACGTATATATTTTCACCCATTACTATAGAGTATCCTCAGTACCTACAGATTGTCCTATGTTTCTTATAGTACTTATATATTATCACCCATTACCTATAGAGTATCCCCAGTACCTATAGATTGTCCTCGGTTGGTTAAAGTACTTGTATATCATCGCCCATTACCTGAAGAGTAACTGAGGACAATCAGTACTTATAGATTGTCCTATGTTGCTTATAGTACTTATATATTATCACCCATTACCTATAGAGTATCCTCAGTACCTACAGATTGTCCTATGTTTCTTATAGTACTTATATATTATCACCCATTACCTATAGAGTATCCTCAGTACCTACAGATTGTCCTATGTTTCTTATAGTACTTATATATTATCACCCATTACCTATAGAGTATCCTCAGTACCCATAGATTGTCCTCAATTGCTTTTAGTATTTATTTATTTTTACCCATTACCTATAGAGTCTCCTCAGTACCTACAGATTGTCCTATGTTTCTTATAGTACTTATATATCATCACCCATTACCTATAGAGTATCCTCAGTACCTACAGATTGTCCTATGTTTCTTATAGTACTTATATATTATCACCCATTACCTATAGAGTCTCCACAGTACCCATAGATTGTCCTCAATTGCTTTTAGTATTTATTTATTTTTACCCATTACCTATAGAGTCTCCTCAGTACCTATAGATTGTCCTCAGTTGCTTATAGTACTTATATATCATCACCCATTACCTATAGAGTCTGCTCAGTATTTGTAGATTTTTTTTACAGATTATCCTCCATTACTTATAGATGATCCTTCATTCATTTTAGATTATCCTCTGTTACTTATAGAGTATCCCTTATCTGCTGTACTTAAACATTATCCTACACTGTTATAGACTACTTATACTGTTAAAGATTATCCCTAGTTAGTTACTTATAGGTCAACCCTACTTTCTTATAGACTGTCCCAGGTTATGTATAGATTACTTATTTTTATAGATAATCTATCTCGATACTTACCTATAGATTACATTACATAAGGGATGTATTAACATGGGAAAGTAATTTATTATCAGAAAAACACAACATGCATTCAGTGACCTTTGTTTGAATACTATAACAACTGTTTATAATATTAGGACAGTGATGTAAGCGTCTGCTTCACAGCAACCAACACAGCGAAAGGATTCCCCTCAAACAAAGATGTAACAACCGCCCTACAAAAGTGTGCGTGGGGAGATAGCATGTAAAAGGAGAGAACCCTTTCGATCTGCTCGCCATCTGGGATGCATCACCTCTCTCTCTCTCTGCTTGTCTCTCACTCTTTCTTCTCTCACTCACTGCCGCTGAGCGTCTCATGGTTATCTATCGAGTGGTTGGCGGGCTGCAGCCGAGTGCTTTTGACTTGATGAAAGATTATTGATGCTGATATCTCTTCACACTCTAGTCGTCAGAATGCCGGAGGAGAGAATGTTTTTCATTGTCAGGAGATTCTGATGGTCCGCGGCATCCTCCATTTCTCCTGTTCTCTCTCTCTCTCTCTCTCTCTCTCTCTCTCTCTCTTGCTTGCCCTCCCGTTTTGGACAAAAATCTCATTACCATCATAACTGATTTTCCTAAACCAAAGAGTGATGGTAAAACACGGTGTGTAGTGACATTCCACATGTTCTGCAGCGTTTGTTTATTTATAGCACAATATGATGATTATTGCTGTCGTAATTAGATTAAGATTCATTTGATTTTGCTTAGATACCTTAATGAGTCGTTCACCAGTAAATGTAAATTCTGTAATAATTTACTCACCTCTGTGTCTTTCCAAGCTATAAAACTCCATGGAACTCATTTTATTGAAGGAATGTGACTTGAAGTCGGCAAACACCTTTCGGAGAAGAGAAATGGAGTTCAGTTGTGTGGTTTGAGTTGAGTTGAGCAGTAAAATGACAGCAGACGCATCCCCAGTTGCGTTGGTCCTTCACACGCTGGTATAAATGGTCTTTTGGTCCGTCAATTATATATCTGCTTTGACATCTGGGAGATGAATAATAGAGCTCATTTTACCTCGGTGAAGTCAGGCGAGATTGATTTAACTCTCATCACGGATGTGAAAACTAACAGCGGAGTGAGGATGTGTGACGGTCTAAATGTTTTCTGACCTCATTGACAGCTCTGATGGCTAATTTAAACCCCACAAGTCATGTGCTTTCTCATGAGCGTTGATGTAAATGTATATACATCTCATACTGTATCATAGTCAAACACAAAGATTAAATTCCCTCTATCACATTTATTAATATTGATTATTTATAACAAATATTTAAAGGGATAGTTCATCCATCATCATTAACTGCCCTGCACATCATTTCAAACCTTTCTGACTTTCTTTCTTCTGCAGAACACAAAAGAAAATATATCTTGAAGAACGTGAGTAAACAAACACCATTGACCGCCATCGACTCTCATTGTATGAACACAAAACGCTGAGATGGTTTTTATTTTGTTTGAACTGTTCCTTTAATAGTAATTGTTGTATTTTAATATCAGTTCTATTCTCTTTATCTTATTGACATAAAACAGACGGTGTTCATTTCCTCCTGCAGCTCTGTCATTGACACGCGTGGAAAACTTCCAGGAACGCGCTTCACCTGCTGGAGGAATAATGCGTTTCCTGCAGTTCTAATTATAAATATTGTTTTAATTATTGAGTAGCGTCAATCGATCAAGGAGCTCTCAGGGTAATCTATTAAGCAGATTGATAGATTTATGATAGATTTACACAGTTTTGTCATGAATTCTTGGGTGGCCATAAATCTTGCCGAGATGGAGAGAGAGAGAGAGAGAGAGAGAGAGAGAGAGAGGGGTTGGCTCGTCTGAGGGTGTTTAGAGCTTAAATTAGAAGTTGGCAGTTGTGCGTGTTGTCGTGTTGCCTCTAATTGTCTGGCAGCCGTCTGCCACAATGTGAGATCATTTTTTCAGCTGTTGATGAGACGGGACGATTCACATGCAGACACATACGCAGGTGAAAACGTTGAAAGCTGTACTTCCCAATCTACTTTGTCTTGTGTAGTGGAAATGTGTCCCTTTTAAATCGTATTGTTGCTTCTTTATCAATGGACATTATGATTTACAAAAACTTGTTCATTGTGGTCCACGGTGTCCATGAGGGATTTTTATTTGATTCGTATTTTATTGTATGGTTTAGTGTTTGCTTCCACATGCGTTTCATTCGGAAATATAGAATAAGTGTTTTATTTTATATTGAACATTGAATTAGTTACAGTGAGTTATATAAATCTATTGACATCTCTGTTGTTTCCAATTAAACCCAGGTTCAGAATCACTGTGTACGTCTACATCTGTATTTCTTTATATATCTGTGACGTTCCTTCATCTTTTATATCACCTTTCCTCTCTCTCGCTGTCTCTCTCTCTCTCTGTCTGTCTCTCTCTCTCTCTGTCTCTGTCTCTCTCTCTCTCTCTCTCCCTTTCTGTGTTTCTCTCTCTCTCTCTGTCTCTCTGTCTCTCTCTCTCTGTCTCTCTCTGTCTTTCTCTCTCTCTCTCTCTCTCTCTCTCTCTGTCTCTCTCTCTCTCTCTCTCTCTCTGTCTTTCTCTTTCTCTCTCTCTCTCTGTCTCTCTCTCTCTTGCTCTCTCTGTCTTTCTCTCTCTCTCTCTCTCTCTGTCTCTGTCTCTCTCTCTCTCTCTCTCTCTCTCTCTCTGTCTCTCTCTATCTCTCTCTCTCTCTCTCTGTCTCTGTCTCACTCTCTCTCTCTCTCTCTCTCTCTTGTCTCTCTCTCTCGTCTCTCTCTTTGCTCTTTTGAGGTTGAGTAGAAAGAGATTGTTCTCTCGATTTCTCACGCTGTGCCTTTGGGCCAGAGCAGGTAATAGCTCTGATGATCCTCCAGTTTGTTTCAGAAATAATTTGGCGTTTGGTCTTCACCCACAGGGCAGTCGCTGTAATACAAATGAATCACTTCACTAAACTCTCACCCTCTCTCTCTGTTCTCCTGTTCTCTCGCTCAAGCGCACAACCTTCCCGTTTAAAGTAGAATCACACTTGAGATCTCTTTAATATCTCCACTTTTTCATCTGGACATCAATTCAATTACTTGGAGAGTAAATGGGAACTTATAGTTAAGTCTCATGTGCGTCTCAGATATTTCTCCTGAGATAAAGAGTCAGAAATCTGACAAATGTGTCTTTGAGAAGAGATGTAAACAATGTGTCTCACATTTGTCTCGCATTCGATCAAAAGTCAATATAATTGAAGATCTCAATCTCAACTCAATCTGGATTTCAGTCAATTTGATAAAAAATGTTAAATTGACCTCTGTTCATTTTACTCCTCCACACTCTTGATTGAATTGTACAATTGTCGTATTTCTTTCTGTTATTTTGTGATAAACATTTTTTGTAAAAACTAAGTTGATACTTAAATGAAACACAACTGAGAACTCTTCTCAAATCTCTTAAGATAGAAGAATTTTGTGTTGTATAGATGTTACCTAAAAAAACCATTATATTTATATATACAATCATTTTTTGTTGTACTGTAATGCAACAAATTAACAAATAAGCAGATGCTTTGGCTAGGAGCTAAAAAGAGGATTTAACTTCACATTATTTGTATTTTCCTTATATTAAAACGAGAGGTTCATCATTCACAGTCATACAGATAAAGACTCCTTCATACATTAACACAACTTGTGTTTAGCATGTGAAGTGCTCAGTAAAGGCTGATTGTCATTCATAAAAGTGGCCTGCACACACCGAGAACATCCAAAGTGAAAATATGCATGCCACAGCATTCGAATGACTCATGGAAACCCCTCCTTCCTCTCTCTCTTCCTCTCTCTCTCTTTCTCTCTCCTTTACAAACACTCCATCCCTGCTGAGCCGGCTGTAAGACTCTGCCGCCCCTCTGTTTGATGTGTCTTTTGAGACTTTAAAGGGGTTGTTTTGTGTTTGCATGTGCCCTTCAGAAGTTCCCCTTCCTCTGCGCCCCTCTTACCTCCATGAACCCATTCACTTCCTTCTCCTGCTCTCTGATTGGTCGGTGTGTTTCAGCAGGCATTCACCCTCTTCCACGCCTCCGTCATTTGTGTCTGATGGTCCACTTTCACATGCATGTCCAATTGCTTCCCGGATAGTCGCCTCCCCTCGAGTGTGTGCTACATAGGGACCCAGAACGTCCCTCCCCATCCAAGACTCTTGTTGGCTCATAAACGGCTGTGTGGTGTTTGGTCTGACTTGAGTAATTACCCTGTTGTTTCTTGCTCTGTATTGGAGTGCAGTCATGTGGTACTAAAACTCGGGGTCAGGCTGGAAGAATCATCCAGTTGTTTGTCATGATCACTGAGGTCAGGTGAGATCAGGACTGGGTCAGAATGCCAAGAACTTTTGCTTGAAAGCTGGAACTTTCTTTTTTCCTGTTGCTGATCTCAAATATCTTAATAAATACTAATACATACAAAATTATCATAAGGCCAAATTAAAAACACTGTCATAATTCAATAATGTGTTGTCAAAGTAAACAAGCACTTTTTAATACCTATGGTTAGCTATTTGTAAAACCCAGTGACAATCACGAAGGGTGATTAATTATAATTAAGTTATAGGCAAAAAACACAAATTACAGAGGTTTTAGAAAGACAGCAGTGATAATGCGGTTCAAAAAAATGCATTTCTTACTTTCTATGTATTTTGATTTCCAGAACAAACATCTAAACATTCTTAAACCCGAATGCATTTACTTAAAGCAAAATTATTATTTTGTGAAAAGTCAATTACAAATAATTTGTTTTAAAAAAGTGCTAAGAAACATAAACTTTCAAGGAAATTTTTCTTACCCTGCTGGCAAAAAAGTTTCTTGTTTCAAGCACAAACTTAAAACATTCCTTTGATGCATTTTCAGAAAGCGTTAGAAATAAACTCATTCTGCCTCTAAAGGACACGTATTCTCTATTTAAGAGTGTATAAATATATGTACTGGTACACAAACTAAAATAATAAAGAATCATTATAAAATAAGGAAGAAATTAATTTCTAACGTGTATTGATCAATTCCAGTGCATTTAACAAATGTGAGCAATTTTGTATGTTAGTTTGGACATGACTTTCAATCCATATTTTGTTTGCATAGTGTAATGTGAGGTCTTCATTTTATTGGCAAGTGCTATTTGAGGCCCCGCCCATATTGTCTTGATGACATCAGAAAAGAAAAGTCAGAAAAGTGTTGAGGCTTAGAAGCATTCTCATCTCTGTGCGTATAGTTTTTAATTATGTGCATTTTGATGACTATTAAACTTATTAAACCTTTTTTCTATAGAATAACATGAACTCATGCATATTTCAGCATGTATTATATGAGCAAATAAGTTCAAATAGATTTTGTGTTGATTGTAATGATTTATTATTAATTGACTGTATTAAAACGTTCTCTTTTAACAGCATTTTATAGGCAAAATAACAAGTGACTGTCCCACATTTGTCTCCTTTTCATTCAAGTGTTCTCACACTCAATGTCCCCCAAGCAACCCTGTTATTCACTGCAAATATGTGTGTGTGTGTGTGTGTGTGTTGAGAGGGGCAGCCATGGGCCTTATTTCCTGAATGTGGTTTCTTCCCCCCGCAGAGAGAATCTTCTCTCCATCTCATCACTCTTTCCTGGCCTCCGTGTCCCTCCCTCGCTTTTGACACGCTAAAGCCGCACATTTTATTTTCCTTCCTCCTGCCGAGAGGAAGTGTCTTTTCATGGCTTCTCGGCTTTCTCTCATAAACCCTCCACACAGAGCCCCGTGTTTGGATTGGGTCTCCATTTCAAACAAAAGTCCGAGGCGGGATTACCAGCCCCTCTCTTCCCCTCTTTCACGCTTCTCCTTTCAAGTGGAGACGACCGGGGCTGTTTGAGAAACTTGTTGATGCTTCTGAAATCTTCCTCCCTTCTTTTCAAGACAGGTGACCGTCAACGGATCGAGAGAGGCTTTAGAAACGTTCTGGACAAATGATTTTCTTTCTTTCAAATTTTTATATATACAGTCTATATATATTACAGAAGTTATTTTACGATAATATTTTAAATGAAAATGACATTTAAAGGGATAGTTTTAAAAACTCATCATTTCTTTAACCCATTCGTGTCTTTCAAACCAAAAGTGATTGTACCTCTTCAAGCTTGTCCAAACACTTCATTTCCAAAATCCTTTTATCCGTCTCTTTACTGTCCAGTCCAGAAGCTCTGAGAGGTCTGTGATGGCGCGGTGGGTTTCCTGTAGGGAATTCAGATGAAGAGGGAACAACAGGGTGGATCTCTTCAGAAGAAAAACAAGCTTTGAAAGATTGACGGCTGAAGGAGGAGGGACGGGGGTTAATTACACACACACACTGAAGAAGGATTCACTGTGCCTTGAGTCCATTCAATCGCTCTCTGCCTCGTTCACAAAGAGCTGTCAGGATCTTCAGAGTAACACCATTACACATGTGGCTTTCTTCATTAGCTCGTGCCATTGTTGCCAAAGTGACTTAAGCATCTCGTACACATGGAATTGTCTTCAGGGGGGGGGGGGGTGTGATGTAAGACGCACCAGATAACAGATTATCAGTGTGCTGATGCCACAACATTTGTTCTGCTTCATAAAGCCCATTTTGTGCCAGAGCGCCGTCCTAAAACCCGAAAAGTAACAGCCGATGTGAGTCATTTAATTATGTGTTAAGTGCTTCGTTTTAGCATTCTGGGTGCTTATTATTTTCATTTTTAAAAGCACTTTTGCATTATGGGCTGCAGGATATTGATTACACGCCTGTTTGAGGGATTTGCAGGGCATTCACAGGGTGCTATTTTTATAAATGAGTGACATGCAAGTGTGTTTTGGGTGGTTGCCAGGGTGTTGTTATGCAGTTGCTATGGGGCTGCTTCAGCATCCTGGGTTGTTGCTAGGCTGTTATCCTTAGATATGTCTCAGGTTCCTCCCTTCTAGAATTCAAGTTCATTTCTTTTTTGTACTTATTTTTGTTGGAATAGTGACACTCTCATTCATGTCATTCATGCTCTTACACCCTTAAATGTGCTGTTTTTTCACCTAAGTTTTGAGCGGTGATCAATTCAACGCTTGCATTAGAAATCATGTATTGTGTGCTTACGTCTGAACTTTTCACTGAACTTTTTTAAACTTAACATACTAATGTTATTCATCTATTTTTTTTTTTACCTTTCTGTGTCTATGCTCTTTATCAGAGGAGCATCTCTGGTCCAGAGGGTAGTGAAGGGGCGTGGCTTCGTTCAGATGGCCAATCACTGCTACTGTCATTAACATGTGCATATGAAAGGAAAGATAACGCTGCGGTCCATACTGCACAGAATTGATCATTTACAAGTATCTTGGGAAGACAACGATGTAGTCATTTGAATTTTAAATGAAGATTTAAAATTAAAGATTTTGACAAAGGATTATTCTGTGGGCGAGGATAATAATGATACTGTGACGGCCCTAATTTAAACATTTATTTATTCGTAAATAATCATATTTTTTCTCTTTAATAAGACTCCATGGAGTTTTTTGTACTTTAGCTTGTTCAAAGGGTATTTAAGACATACAGGGTATCATTTCCAGACCGGTTCATGGATTTAAACCCATAGTTCACCCAAAAATGATTTTTTTATTCCAAGCCTGTATGACTTTCTTGCCTTTGTAGAACGCAAAAGAAGATATTTTGTAGAATGTTCTGAATCAGACAACATTGACCCCCATTGACTTCCATTGTATGAACAATGAGACGTTTCTCAACATATCTGCTTTTGTTGACAACAATGTGAAAAGGTGCAATATGGTATAAAAAAATGACAAATGATTAGTTTTCTGTCATTAAACTACAGTCGACCTGTAAATAAGTCGGTTCAGATCTGTAGCCGTTGTTATCTGTGTCAGTTCTGTCTGTCATCTTGTTGGTTGTGTGTTGTAATGTTGGCGATAGCTGTGGTTCAGCTGTTCTGTTTCGTTGGCAGCGGCTTACTGGAGTCTCATGGGGACACCCGTCTCTCAGGGCTCTCTTTACCTCTTTCAGCCCTCTCTCTATCTCTCTCTATCTCTCTCTTTACCTCTATCAGGCCTCTCACGCTATCTCTCTCTCTTTACCTCTATGTCTCTCTCTTTACCTCTTTCCGCCCTCTCTCTATCTCTCTCTTTACCTCTATCAGGTCTCTCTCTATCTCTCTCTTTACCTCTATCAGGTCTCTCTCTATCTCTCTCTTTACCTCTATCAGGTCTCTCTCTATCTCTCTCTTTACCTCTATCAGGTCTCTCACGCTATCTCTCTCTCTTTACCTCTATCAGGCCTCTCACGCTATCGCTCTCTCTTTACCTCTATGTCTCTCTCTTTACCTCTTTCAGCCCTCTCTCTATCTCTCTCTTTACCTCTATCAGGTCTCTCACGCTATCTCTCTCTCTTTACCTCTATCAGCCCTCACTCTCTCTCCCTCTCTCTCTCTCTCTCTCCCTCTCTCCCTCTCTCCCTCTCTCTCTCTAAACTTTCTCTGTCTCTCTCTCTGTCTCTCGCTCTCGCTCGTTCCCACTCTCCCCCCTTTCTCTCTCCCTTTCTCTCTACTGTCTGTCACTCACCCCAGCAAGGCAAACAACAGTTCTTTTCTGCTCCCCTTATCGCCCGCCGCGAGAGGTCAGCGGGTCAGACTCGCACTGAGCATGCTCAGATAGGCTTCTATCGATTTTTATTTTGCGCTGGCCCTGAATGCCAGCAGAAGAGAAGCGAGGGGGTGGGCGGGTGATAGCGAGGAGCAGATAGAACTCGGGCGGTCGGCGAAGAGTTCGACTCCATTCTCTAAACCGAGTGTACCTCTTTCAGTCCTTTTCTTTTGGCCGTTCGATCTGGCGGGCTGCCTGCGGCCCCCAAGAGGTTTGAGGGGCTGGTGTTGAGAGGCCTCCTTTGTGGGGATCCACCGGGCAGGACTGACAGCCGTGATAAAAAACACGGCTTCCCCCCACACACACACACTCCCATATTGTCCACCGTAGACGTGCCGCTCACAATGTGTAACCTTTCGATAGCCGGGCAGACTTGAACCCCGAAAACGCAGAAAATGTGTGTGTGATTGTGTCATTAACCTTGTTCCCCTGTGACCTGCTTCATCTCAGTTTTGGCGTCACGTGACCCGTGTCTTCTGTTTCACAGGGAGGAGAAGGAACGCTGGATCCGAGCTAAATACGAGCAGAAGCTGTTCCTGGTGGGGCTCCCGCAGTCAGACGTGCCGTTGGGACAGCAGCTGCTCAGGGCGGTGGTGGAGGATGACCTGAGGATGGTGGTTCTCCTGCTCGCCCACGGCACCAAGGAAGAGGTCAACGAGACGTACGGCGACGGAGACGGACGCACAGCCTTGCATCTGTCCTGCGCCATGGCGAACGTGGTCATCACGCAGCTCCTCATCTGGGTACGGACTTGTCTCTCTTTTTCATATCAAGCTCAAACTTCAATACTTGAATACTTTTCTCTCTTTGTTTCAGTACGGTGTGAATGTCAACAGCTGCGACGCACGCGGTCTGACGCCTCTGTCCTACGCCCTGCAGGCGGAAAGCCAAGAATGCGCCGACATCCTCATCCAGCACGGCTGCCCGGGCGATGCTACAGTCCTGTCCACGGCCACCCGACACAACATCAACAACAACGCTCAGTCCGCGCTCAACCGTAGCGTTAGCATCATGTGATCCCTCCGAAGGTTTTCTGTACCCATCCTGATGCTCCGCCCGTAGTGCCCTGTACCCGAGCCTTCACGTGTCTCACTGAATTTGATGTTCGCTCAACGTTCCCATCAGTATGTCGCAGGTCCAATGTTAGAATTGTTAGGAATATGTGTGCACATCATGTAAACCCATTTTCCAACTACAACTCCGTGCATTATAGGGACAGTACAACTAAAGTCATTTATTCACCCTCATGTCTTTCAAGATCTGTATGACTCTTCTGTAGAACACAAAAGAAGATATTCTGAGAGATGTTTTAGTGTTTTTCTCATAAAGTCATGAAGGTTTGAAATGTCATGATGGTGAAGAAATGATGAAGTAGACGAGCAGTAAGGACATTGACGCTCAGTTGTTTCTGAAGTCAACTTACTTTTTTTAGGATCTTGGGTGTGTATAACAAAAAGGAAATGTTAGGACAGAACGGAACATTTCATCAAAACTCTTCAAATTTTAAGGTTCATCAATACTGATGACGGTTATGGATTCTTGGTGTTCGGCCATTTTAGTTTGCATTTTAAGCCTAGTGATGTTCAAATACGTCTTATGAAGTCGGTCAGGAACCCATCAAATAAAAAACAGTGACAAAAGCTGAACAACAAATCAGTTTTCAGTTCAGGTTCAAACATTAAATAATTGTGTCCGAGGATGATGCTCAAGGTCTCTAGCTGTTCAGAAACACATGACGCTATGGGGAAGTTTCCCGGACAAGGATTAGGTTAAACCAAGACTAGGCCTTCATTAAATTAGCCGTTTTTACAATCATACCTTACAAAAGAAAACATTACTGATGTGCTTTTTGAGACAAAACAATCACACTGATGAATTTGAGTTTTCGGTTTACACAGCTCTCACGTGTATTTTAGTCGAGGTCTCGTCTAAACCCTGTACGGGAAACCGCCCCTGCTGAGGAAAACATCATCTGTTTGACAAAACACAAATGCCACACTTATTTCTGTTCTTCATTTACTGACCTAACCAATACTGTGCTACTGTAGATGCCTTGTGCGAGTCATTTCTGGACCCGTAAGGTCTCTTTACCGTACGACACTGGTCTCCTGGTGCTTGGTGCGTTGGACAGAACCCACGTGCTAGAAGACGCTCTTGCTGTGAACTTTAGTGAGCGTGTGTTTTTGTCATTAGTGTGATACCCTCCTCCGAATGCGAGCGTGTCTGTTTTGTCTCCATCACAATCCAGATGATAACTCTAGTGCGATCAAACGGGATGGATGATGTGGATCGTGTACAGATGTGTGTATAAATAGCTTTCGTCAACCTTTTGCAGCTAGCTGTGTGTAGTGTGGCCAATTGATGGATAAAATGACACCCATCACACCCATCTGAAACCCTGACAGCCTTAACCCTTGTTTGCTTGTGTGTAAGCGTTTAGAATCGGTGAGAATTAACCGAGTGTTCACTCTCCTTACTTGAAATATAAATTAGACCTTGATGAATATTTTCTGTGCGTTAGGGTTGAACAGGAGCGGAATCAGAGAGATGCTCAACCTCTGTTTTTACCAGACAGTATTTTATGTTTATATACGTTTTATTTTAAAGCAGGTACAATTTTCTACTCCACATGGATTTGTAGGCGCTCGTGCAGCCCCTTTCGAACAAGCTTAGGGAGAAATGACATGGATTTAAAATGCAAGCCTGGTATTTTGTTTGTAACATCTACAAAATGTTTTTTAAAGTCTGCAATGCGATATTTAATTGTATTTTAAAATTTTGGATGGTACGTGGACTTGATGTTACACGACATGCACAACAACATGCACGTCGCCTAAATTTCTCGACATGGGGGTCCGCCAACTT
Source organism: Triplophysa dalaica (assembly GCF_015846415.1). NCBI lineage: Eukaryota > Metazoa > Chordata > Actinopteri > Cypriniformes > Nemacheilidae > Triplophysa > Triplophysa dalaica. The sequence goes on along the minus strand of NC_079564.1, from coordinate 323,542 downwards.
AATGGCTTTCCATAAAACATTACGGAGTTTGATCTTGAGTGAACATGCATTTAAGCATTTTTGTTTTTTGGTGATGACATGAGGTTGGCTTGTTGTACTGGGAGGTTAAAATGATCAGCCGTTAGAATGATAACGTGCTTAAGTCATATACCAGAAAAAGCACCATTTTAACATTTTTTAAGAGAGTTGTTTTGGTACCTGATCTTGGGTCTCAATGTGTGCACATTGTCTGGCCATTATGGTACTTTGTGTATTATATGTACATTTGACATATTTATAAAAGCAAGATGTAAATAATTCTTTTGTTGTTGCTTTTATTGAGCAGTTTGATAACGCCTTTCTTTTGTTCCTTTAATTTGCCATTGTTTTCTAATGCTCCTCTGAAAGTGATGGAGCGGTTTAATGGGAGTTATCTGTTGTGTGATTGGATGCTTGGCTGCCTATTGACATTATAAACACTCCAATAAAATGATTTATACCATGAGTGCAGAGAAACTTTATCATTCATTCATCATTGGATTATGAAAATGTGTTTTTTTTAAGCACATAATTATGTGACGTGTATCTTTTATCTCACTTGTTGTTCTGTGGCACGTATTGAAGATTTCCACAGTGATATAAACAGTGAGGTTTGTGGAGACGAACATTTATTTACGGACATTTAACTTAATTTGTATTTAAATAGAAACACTTGATAAACGCGTGTCAGTTTAAGCAGACATCTTAATAATGAAACAAACTCAGTTCACCTCCATGTCTTTTTTTTTTCAATAACTGATTTAATTTAAATGTATTCCGGTTATCATCGTTTCTGGCCAATTTTCTAAAAGAGAGGCGCATTTCAAACACCATAAACAGCTAATTGTGTTATATGATCGCATAAATACGGCCTCGAAACTATAACAAAGGCAATCCTTTCCATTTAATGGGCTCTTTAAATGTCATATGGTGTTTTCTTTTCTTCAAGTCCGTATCGCGCGTTCCTCCTCGGTTGGATCCTCTGTCGCGCGCTCGCGTGCACGCGCACACACTCGGCTCAGTGTGTTAATTTGCCTGAGAATGCATTAGCTGTAATGAGAAGTGAAGGCCGAGGGAATCCTCCAGGGCCCCATTAATCACGGCCCCTCAGACAGCCAACCTTGATTACAAGTGGCAAGAAATTCATTAGAGCCGCGCCTCTGACAACTTTTATCTCCGCCACTAGCTCTGACTCATTAGGCAGCCAAATTAAGGCTGTGATGGCACTGATGAAATTCATCGCTTGTTTATCCTGTGTGATTTGATGCATCTGCCCATACATCAGCGGCGTGGGCGTCCACGAGACCCTCCCCGAGACTTCTCTTTGAGGAAGGTTTCCGGAAAGCGCTCGCCGAGGAGCCGGAATAGCCGGTACCTTGTGTTCGGTTAATGAAACAATGCGAGGATATCAATTAAGCAATTAATCTGATTGTCATAACAAGTCTTCTGCTCTTGACAAGCTGTGCTGGTCGCCCGATTAGTGGATCCTCTGAACAGCACCTTGTGGAATATCTCTGTAGGCTATTTGGTTTGCGGATCATTTTTGTCGTAACGGTGCTATAATAATTAAAGCTAGTGTAATTGGCATAATGAGAATGCTAATTAGCGGAGTCTCTAAATGAGCGGATATGTAAATGCGCGAGCTGCTAGGCATTTAGCACGAGCGGTTACTGGAGGCTGAAACAATTAAGTTACACACTCGTGTCAGTGCAACATGCTGACAACACGAGTCAAGAAAGTTCAGACATTCCCCATTAGTTTATGAGATTGTTCTGCGCGCGCATAAATTATGGGCTTGTTTTTCATTCCGCACGTTTCGCTGAGGAGAAATCTGATTGGACAGGATCGACATCGATGACATCTACAGGGCTGAGCGCTGAGATCTGCAGCAGGTCGTGTTGGGGATGTTCAGAAGGTAAGGTAGGGTGTGCCTTCGCGTCTCAATGCCGGTTTCGTCTTCTCTATTAGCACGTATGAGAGGAAACGCGTCGCTGGCGTGTCATAAATCATTGTAGGATACTCTTGGCGTCCTGTTGCTGACTCTGCCCGCGAAAGCAGCTTTAACAGACATTAAGTTCACATTACTGAACAGGACATTTTACGAGGTCGAATAAAGACACGGCATCTGTCGTCTCTAACTCGTCATTAGTAGGTTAAGGGCAACTTAATTATGGCCAAAGGTGCTGTTGTGAGATCAGAAACCGTCAGCACTGCATTTCAACGCTACCGGTGAACGCGTGACGTCATGAAAATATAACGTTCTAGTTTTAACACTAAAATAAATCAATTGTATTTATAAAATACATTTCACCACAGTGTTGCCCACTGGTCACGTGTGACGTCACAAGCAAGCAATGGAAATCTTCTGCTTTAGTAACTTTCTCAATAGAAAACATATTGTAATTATCGTAAATGTATGTGTTAAAATACAATAAAATTTGAACAATAAAATGTATTTTGCAAATTGTGTCGTATTTTTACACATAATTGCGTTAAAGAAAATGATTTAAATTGAAATGCACTATAGTTTCCATGCAAGTTTCAAGTCAAGTTTACCTTCATTCTGACATCGACCTTGGACTTGTTTTGTGTTCGTTGTTTGTTCAATGAAGAAAACCGATTTCTAACACTGTGTGCAGGTCTACCCGAGGGTGCGGGAAGACAATGAATGAGACTCTGGCTGAATGGGACTCAACCATTGAAGAGAGAGAGAGAGAGAGAGAGACCCATCTTGGTCTTTAGCTCTCCTATAATGATTGATGTAAAAGTTCATTACAGTGTGTTGGATATGACCAGTGTAATAGGGCTCCATCAGTCTAATCTGAGACAGCATGGCCTCCCAATGAGAGACAAATGACTCTCCTGCTCATTAACAAACCCTCTCTCTTTCTCTCTCGCTTTCTTTCGGATTCCCACTGGTCATCATAGAGTCAAAAACTCTCATCTGATTGCTTCGGGTCAATGTCAAAATGCTGTTTTTCAGACACATTTACATGTGTGGTTGTTAACACATTATTTCACACTCCATCCTTCATAACGTTTAGGGAAATTTAGGAATTCCACAATGTTGTAAATATTGGTCAAATGTGGTGCATTGACATGGTTTAATTACATTATGAAGTTTTTTTTTTAAAGAGCTTGTGCGCCGAGAATATTATAGAATAAGTAATTTATGTATTTTTGCTGGTGTGAACGGACAAATTGTGTGTCCACTAAATAAGATGCATTTTTTTCAGGCCTATATCGCGTGGGTAATGGTTCATGTCATAGTCATCTAAATGAAATATCAGCATACTTTCATATTGCATGAAAACTTCAGTTTCGCTCTGGCAGATATTACTTTGAACATATAGACAGTTTAGTTCTTCTAGTATGCATGCTGGATTTAATTTGAAACCCCAAAGAACATCATGTATGAAACTTCTTCTTTTGACGTTTAGTAACCTATTTTTATTTTATTTTCCAAAACTTATAGAATATCCCATAAGAAATGGTCGAAACCAGTGAAGCTGATTTAAAGAAAAAAATTGCTGAAGGCTCGAAAGTTCACATTCCCAGTTTCTTCAAAATAGTAAATTGATGTTCATTTTTAACGCAAGGATAAACATTTTTACCCCATGGTGTTTTGACACAATAATGACAGATGTGCTCTATTACCTGCTCAAAATGCATCAAATAAAGTCAATCTGCAGGATATCTAGAAGCGAGGACACCTTTAAAGGGTTCACAACTGTGTAAATGTGTTGAAAGCAGTAGGAAGGTCAAGAAAAATAAATGAATAGAGATTTAAGTTGAGGACGCATGCATCGTCCAAACTATAATAAAATACCTGAAAAAGAAATACTGCGAGAAAATATTTTCTCTAACGCAGAATGGTTTGATGCTTAAAAATACAAACCGTGGAAAATAAGAATATAGATGATCGTTTTTTATTGTGACGCAATTATAAAACCTAAATAATATTCGAATTATTTTTTACTATATAATATATTTTATATTGTTTCCTTTGCCTTTATAGTTTCATTTTCTTATTTCATGTTTAATGTGTTGAAACGAAGGAAACAAGCAAATAAAACGTATAAATAATTAACCAAACTGTTGACTCGCGGTGCAACTTTAATGTACGACACACCTCAACAAAATGTGCGTATGAATATTTCACAAAACGCTTAAGACTGTTTTGTATAAAAATATCTTTCAACAAAAACATCAATAATCTATTAATTTTACAAAGCTGAAAAGAACTATACAGCTTATTCAAACATGCATTAAATATAACTTTTTCCATGTTACTGAATTACTGCTTCAAGTTGTTTTGTTATTGTTAAGCTAGCATTGACAATAAAGCACCATTTCTGTGATTATTTATTTTCTCGCCGATGGTAATATATCACTCTGCCAGTGTGTTCTGTAGCTTATTTATTATTTCCATCACCTTTTTCACAGATAATTGGGGAAATGAAGCCTCTAAGGGCCAAAAATGCTTTTAAGAGCACATGCAAAACGGTTGAAACAAAGAGGAAATAAGACAACAAATGGCCACACATGCAAAAATCTCACTAGACAGGAACTCATAAATACTTATTTTTTAAAAATGTCTCTTTACAGTCTGTTTCATAGTGCACATGTGTGTCGCGTGGACACATTTCATATTTACAAATGTACAATGCAATAAATTAAAGATAATAAAAAAATTAGGAGAGAGGAGAAAATAAACCTTGGAAAATAATAAAGGTTTACGATAAACTCGGTAACACTTTATAACTTTCACTGTCAGTGTCATTCACAAACGCAATTATTATGCTTTAAAATGCTTAACAGATCACTTGTGGTCAATGTGCTTTAAAATGTCATAAAATATATATTCATATATATATTCAGAATTGAGTGCGCATAGACCGAGTATCTGTTACGCATTGTATAATCCTGGTGTTTCCAATGGCTCTGTAATGAACGAAAGCGCATGAAGTGTTACCTAGAAGTCCTTCTATATTGGGAATTGCCTTCTTCATGCATTTGTCCCGTTTCACCTGTAGGAATGTGGATCGTGTAAATGTTCTTTTAAAGGATAATGTCATTTTAATGGAGAAGTTCATGGCCTGGTGCCCTGTTCGATCTGTTGGTGTTGACTTCGAACCGCAAACCTGTTGACGTGCACGGGAATGGGCACCACGATTTTGGGGTTCCTAACGGGCTCGCCGGATCTGTTGTTGACGTTGCCGGCTTTGATCCGTTTCCATTTGGCCCTGCGGTTCTGGAACCAGATTTTGACCTGGACCTCGCTCAGTTTGAGTGCGTGCGCGATCTGAGAGCGCTCGGTGAGAGACAGATATTTCTTACAGTGAAACTCCTTCTCTAGTTCCAGTAGCTGTTCGCTGGTGAAAGCAGTCCGTCTCCTCCGGCTCTTACCCGCCGATGCGCCCGGGGGCAACGGGTCCGAGCCGGGCTTGAGTTTGCCTTTCTGGACTGCTGATCCGCAGGTGTTCCCGTCGGAGTAACTTTCGTTCTCGCTGTCGGCCGAGCTGTCCTCTCTGTCGCTGCACGCAGCCTCTGTGGACTTCAGGTCCAGTTTCTCATCATCTGAACTGTACAATTTGGTTTCGCCTGGAGACAACGAGAGCAAAGATGTGCGTTAGGCTACATATATGTGAATTAAACACAATGAGTTCTTCAGCTTGTGACCATAGATTTAAAGAACCTTGACTTAAAACGTGCTATATAAAATGTCAGTGGTGCAATACATTTCTCAACGTCCAAAGGATTTTTATTTAGAAAGATGTGGTTATAAATACAACATTTATCATAACATTTATAATTGGTATTTTGTTTGTTTGTAAAACTTCAAAGTGACCATGATTTTAGTTTTTTTTATTCACAAACAAATAAAAATACTTGGGTACAAACGATCGTTTTGAGGAATTATTTCATCTGTATTAAAATAAAAATCAATAGTTAGACGCATAAAGAACTACTTTTGAAGCCCAAGTTTATTCATGTCACTCTCTGTCTATGGAATATAAATGACAAAACTTGGTGAAATACAATTTAAGCCAGAATCACATTAAGAACTTTCTGCAAACCAACGTTACATGTCAGTAATTCTTAAGACTTGATGTTACATAGAAATCAAAATTAAACATTTTTTCCTAAAAATGGAACTTTACCGAATACACAAGTTTTCCATTGTTTAAATATTCTAAATTTGAAACCAGAAAGCCACCTGTCAGCCACATCTACAATCCACAGTGCTCACCTGCAACCGCCTGAAAAGTTTCCGAGAAGTTCAGGAGATCCGCGCCTTTGAGGTCCTCATGTGGGCTCTCCTGTCTGTTGATCCCCGTCCCGTCCGCGCTTAGCCGGGGCCCGGGCATCTCCTGCGGGGGATAGAAACTATCTGGAGGGTCCGAGAAACTTGGTAGCGTGGTGGTGAGCGCCACCATGGAGGGCATCCCCTGTCCCAACCCTGCGCAAAAAGTGTTGGTCAAACGCCCCGCGAAGGATGCCAAGGGTGCCAGAGGAGGGATACCCGATGGTAGCGACGAATGAGACAGGGCTTGCGGAATCATAAGCGGCCGGTATGGCATAAACATTGGGTAGCCCGTGTAGAGCAGGTGCCCCGGCCGCGTATGTGGAGTGCCAATCAAAGAATCAATGGAAAACGCCGTCCCCGGACCGCTCGGTCTCTGCATGGTGAAGTGAGCGGTGTCTGGTCGTATAAATTCCGTGCAGTGGCCTTCTTAGACAAATCACACAAATGTTGGTCCACGGTTATCCCGGTGGCGACGTACGGGTCCTTTGCGTCTCCGCGCCTCGCAGTCACTCTGACTGAGACCTGACGCGTTTTTTGTCTGGAGCTCTGAGTGTCTCAGCCTCTATTTGTCACATACTGAGACGTAAACACACACTCACCCCTCTCTCCCTCGCTTTCCCACCCCTCTCTCTCTTTCTCACTCTCACACACACACACACACACACACACACATCACAGTGCGCAAACGGTTATCATCAATACAAGAGGATAGAAGGGGGAGTTACCCCGGAGACTCATCCATCTTCCTCAAATTACGCTTCATTTCCTTATTCAGTCCCTGACTTTTTAGGCCGCTTTGAGGGGGGGTAGTTTCCCAGTGGATACCCCAATAGACGGGTCAAGTCCCCCCCTTCTTCAGTGCCCCATCCACATTGACTGAGACGCGAATGCGAGGGGACTGCGCTGACCACACCAACCCAATCAGCTATTATTAATTTTGATTGATGATAAGTAATTACTTTGTATTCAAGGGAAGATATATAACAACGGTTCTTTTGTTGACTCTTTAAGGGGGCGATGGCACCGGAGTCGTGAGGGCGGAGAGGCAGATGTTTTGCTCCTCTTGTGAGAGAGTCTTTTTTATTCTGTTGGGATAAAGAGTGAATCTGGCCTGCTCTGAGTGCGCAACAATTATCCCCAAGAGAGAGATATCACTGATGAAATTACGCTTCACTGCAGATCTCCACATGAGCACTTGCAAATACTAACTAAATACATATTTAATATAAATATTTTTCATAAACAAAATGCACGTTTATTTCTAAATGTATGGATAAATCTCTTCGGATAATTTGGCAAGATGGAGCGCAGAGGTTGAAGGAGGTAAATACTTTGAGAAAAGTACTTTATTTCTTTAATAGGCAAGAATATCATTTACATACTTTTGTTCTTGGCAGGGAAAAAGAAAAGGTCTAAAATTCTGCCCTCGGCTAAGCATTGATTTAATCGGAGATCATTTTGCCGTTTAAATGGCAATTCACTTGTGATGATGATTGCGCGCTATTGAGATCTCCAACTGGCCGTCTGATTGCGCGGGGACACGCACACATCACCTTCGACTCTGATTAGAGATGGAGGAGCCACAGATGCTAATTATTCTTATAATTGCAAATGACTCCATTCAGGAGCAGTGCTCTTTGATCTATTGAAACTAGACAGCGCTCTCTCTCTCTCTCTCTCTCTCTCTCTCTCTCTCTCTCTCTCTCTCACACACACACACACACACACACACGCATCTACATTATTGAATGAGATACGATCAGAGAACCCCCCGCCCTCTTGGTCATCGTATACGAGACTTTTATCACTGCCAATTGCATCTGCACCTTTGTTTTTCACGACGTAAATTGCGCATCACGAAAAATAACACAAAACAAAGGTTCATTATCTTTGTCTAGCAATACATAATTTTCATTACGGATTAATTCAATTTTTAAGAGTTAGTAAAACTGGATTATTAATATTAAAATTAAAAAATCTCAAACGTCATAATAATAACAATAAAATTCCACATTAGGTCAATCTATATAAGTAAAAAAATCTACTGATGGTTTATAAAGTGTGTGTGTGTGGGTGGGGGGTATGTTGACAGGATCATTAAACACACAGGACCTTTGTTTTGTGCCTCTTAAATCTGCTCTCCGTCTTTACTCATATGTGTCATTGAAGTGCCTGTCTCTCCATAACGCAATCACATATTACATCCACACAACTCTCATCTCCATAATGCTGCACATGCTCTGAAGGGAAACCTAGATAATGGCTGTGTGATGCTGTCACTCTTAGATTTGATAACGACCAGAAAGTAAAATGCATGTGATTTTTTTTTTTGAAAGAAGCAGAACAAATAAAGATGGCAAGGTGACATTCTGAGTCACACAGTCAAAACGCAAGAGTGCATCCTCTGTGAAGATGCTATTCACATCGACTGTATGAAGTATCAGTCACAGACCCAGTGATGCTGACAGAAATGATGAGGTACTGTACTATTGTTAATAAGGTAATTATTCACTATCATGGTATTTTAATCTGATTTGATAAACTGTAACAGTACCACTGTAGCAGTCTTAAGTGTTTCTGACAAAGTTTGCACTCATGTTTGTCCTTAATATTTGCATTCATTACATTTCTTAAAATTTCACGAAATAAATACTAAATGCATTTTATTCGGTTCACTTATGAATTTGTTTAGTATGGTCTCTAAAATAGGAAATGTATATGAATAAATGAACGATTGAATGAACCAGTAATTACTTCAAATTTGGGTATTTAATTCATAAACGTGACTTTTAGAGATCCAAAGGGCTTTAGGATTTTTAAGATCAATACATTCATTTTTACAGTTTATATTTTAATTCCTATTAAAAAACGTGAAGGTTTTTCAGACGTCATGTAAACCCCACAGAGCCCTCTAGTGGTAACTTGTGATAATTTAAGTGTCTTGAACTGAACATATTTTTCCGACTCGTGGCATCATTTCCCAATGGTGCTCTCTTTTCTGAACTATCTTTTCCTAATCCTTTAACAGAAGATTTTCTTTGCAAATACCCTCACAGTTATGGTATGACAAAGTAAAAAATCAGTGAGGCATTTCCTCCAATATCTCTTTTTATGATAATCCTAAAAATAACACATAAAAAGCTGAGTGATCTTCCACAATACCCTTTCATCTTACTTCCATATTTACATCCAAATGTATCATACGATCAAAGTAAAATCGCAACACGCTGCACATTGAAAAGTGAGAAGGTCTCTCAGTGAACAAAGTCTTTGAACGTCAGCATCAGGTAATTTTTAAGAAAGGTCGGTAGACCCAGTTTAGGAACCACCTTGTGCAATCGACCTTCCAGAAATAATCGGAGTTTGTGACGGGCCAGATGCTGTAGAAATCGAGGAGTCTGTCTCAGTGCAAACAGAGACTCGTAGAATTCTTGGTGTTTCTGTAGAGACAAAAACAGACATTATAAAGAATCATGCTGATGAACTGAGTAATCTCAATTTTGTTCATGTTTTGTTAATCATGTTTAAATATTGGAAAGGCATGTTATAAATGTTAACCCAGAGGAAAATGTTATTGCTCAGATGTTGCTGAGGAGATTTGAGGGAGTTCTCAGTTGTGTTTCATTTAAGTATCAACTGATGTGTCTCATGATATTGCATCGGAGAAATCCCAAATAGAGTCTGGAGGTATAAATGAATGTAGATCGTAGAGGTCAAATAATCCGGATTAAGGTCATTTGATGAGAAAATGTTTGAGTTGATATTAAAATCTTAATGATAATATTGCACTTTAATCACAGACTTGACAAATCTGAGCTCAGCTTGAGACATTGTAAAGATCTCTTCTAAAAAAATTGAGATATTTTAAAGATTTAAATCTTTTTCTCATGAGAAATACATTTGCTCTCCAGTTTCTCAGAACATGGGCGTTCTGTGGATGTTAAAGGTACTTGATGAAACAATCCAGCCTGAAGCTTTTCTTTTTTAATAGTGTACATTATCTATCTTTGACACATACAGATCAATAGAATTTTTACGTTATCGTGTCTGACCTGAAACAGTTCAGGAGGAACAGCTTCAGTCCACGCTTCAGTGATTTTGAGATGGTCATAGGCGTTTACCAGCACCTCTATTGTCCGTGGTGACATGCAGCAATATTTCAGCACCTAGGTGAGAAAAATCATATCAAAAGTATTTCATAAAAATGGACGTTAGTTGAGCAACACTTTGTCAGTTCCCACCTGATGCGACAGCCCCACCTGTGTTGTGGAGGTCAAAGGTTGAATGTTGTATTTCGGGGGACCGTTGCACAGAATATTGAAGTACTCGGCTTGATGAACAGATTGGGCTTCCCTCTGGGGGATTGTGGGGAATTTCTGCAATTACTGCTAATTAATCTCCTATTAACATTTGCCTCGTTAAGACTCAGGCAATTTATTTGGCACAAGTGGGACTCATTGGATGCGAGAGTGTTTGTGAGCTTTTCAAAGACAGAAATGAATCCATCGAAAATGAAATATTGCTGTTTGTAACAACTAGAATATGGCACGCTGCGAGGTAAACTTTAATTATTGATTTACTGTAAATTGATAGTGTTTCCAAGAGTCCAGGACCACTTTGAAAACCTGTATTTTGTTCAATTGAACGGTTTTTGGAGTTACTATGTAAAATGAAGAATGTTTTATGATTATGCACTATATTAAGTGCTTCTTTGTGGGATGGATCATTTAAATCTACATCTGTACAAAATCAGATATTCTTGCCTCTATTGAAGTGCGTAAGATGCTCTTTGGAACGCACTCAGTTCATGGCGAGATTATATGACCCAAATGAATGTTTTGAACAATGTTGTGAAGTCAATGCCAGTTCGAGTGTATGAACCCAAGTACTAAGAAATGATGAAATGTCAAATTGTCTCTAAAATTAACTCCTGATAATATGACTTTTAATGAAAAAAGTACTGAATTACTTTGCATGTTGTCAGTTTAATTTTGAGTATAAATGTGTGTGTATATATATACATATATATTTATTTGTACATTTCGATTAATATATATATATATATTTCATATTATTCATTTGTGAAGAATTTATTTGCAAAAACAGATAATTCAGTTTTTAAGCATTTACAAGAATTATGTTATCGAGTTTTAATTGTGTTTTATTGTGTTAGTTGCTGTATTTTCTTTAGTTATTTTTGCTTTAAAACAACCCAACTGCAGTTTGATTGATATTAATTGGAATGCACAAAAAAAATATATATACAGTATATTTGTATGTTTGTATTACTTAAATGTACTGTATAAAGTCCTAGATTATTAAATAAGAAAAAAAGATATCATAACAAATATTAAAATAACAAGACTGTAAATTAATATTTTTATAAAACTGTCTTATTATCAATAAAATATTTAACATTATATTATCATTAATAGCAACTAAACATAATTCACATTATATAATATGAAAAAAAATGATTTGTTTAAGTAAGTATTACTATTTAAATATTAAAATTACATTTTTTATGTTTATTTGAAGTATTTATTATTTTGCTAGATTTCAATCATTATTGATTGTATATTCAATTACTATGTATTTGACCAATAAAATCTTGAAATGAGAAAAACTCCACATTATTGAACAGAAACATTTCTTTCTAATGGTCCCAAACCTTTGACACGCATTGTTTGATGTTCAGCTACATCTTTCATGGTAGAGAAAAGTGTAAATTACAGTCTGCAGATGGACAGCAGCATTTAACTTGTACGTCTAGTTTCCACAAAATTGCCATCTAAATCACCAGCCATTGTGTTTTCACCTAACTGCTCATTTCTCCTCTTTGTTTTCTGACCTTAGGCAGAGCTCCTGGCCACACCCTGATGGATCCGTAGTTCAGCAGTGCCTGTACGATCCTCTCGGGCTCATTGTCAGTCTTATAGGAGATTACCTTTAGGATGTTATGCAAAGGTGCATCGCCACCATAATCCATTTCGTTGACCAAAGCTCCGTGATTAAGCAGCATATCGACCACATCGGGGTTGGCATTCTTGCACGCCATGTGGAGTGGGGTCTGCTTGTCTGCGTCACTGATGTGTATGTCGGCTCCTGCAGCCACCAGCAGTTGGCACACCCGGGTGTAGCGGTCAAGGGACCCGCTGTCCTGCGGCTGGGAGCATGCGGCATTGAGTGCCGTGTGTCCTTCATCGTTCTGCAGGTTTAGCTTGGCGCCGTGCTGTAGATAGAGCTCCACGTGCTCCTGAAGGCCATGCCGGGCGGCCACATGGAGAGGCGTATCGTTCTCATCTAAGCTTTGACCATTCACAACTGCCCCAAAAGAGATGAGATTTTTGGCACACCTGGGGAAACAGAGAAAAGATTAAAGAGAACAGCTGTGAAAAATATTTGAAATGGTAACCGTTGGTAACCAAACCTCATTGACCCTCATTGTATAGACATAAAACCACATTTCTCTAAAACATCTTATTTTTCTCTAAAAAACTCTAGAGCCCTTATTCTCAAGTGTCAACCTGTCCGTCATTTCAAAGCGTGAGATTCACGGCAGGACTTCCGGTAATCACGCTACGGACGGAGCACTCACTCAAGCGACTCGCGCTCGGTGCACACGTGCAGCGGCATCTGTCCGTCTTCGTTGGTTGCGTTGGCGTTGGCGCCGTAATGCAGAAGCAGCTTGGCACACTCTTGCTGGCACTCTTCACAAGCCTCGTGTAGGGCGGTTGTGCCCCCGGGTGCCAGGTCCACCCGAGCTCCCCTGAGGAGGAGGTGTCTGAGGCATTCGGTGAAACCTCGTCCGGCGGTTATGTGCAGCGGCGTGGTGAGCTCCTGCTCGTACGTTAATGACCACAGTCCTGTCAAAAGACAAGATGACAATTACAGTTCCGTAAAGTTTAACCTTACTCACTTCAAAAATCTTGGGTTGTTCCAACCCATGGTCTGGTGAAATATTGACTAATCCAAATAAATGATTTACGTAATAATATGTCCATATTTCAACCATGGATTGAAACCAAGCTCATGAAGCTTTGATTTGGGTTTCAAATATCAAAATTTGTATTCCAAAGCTGAAATCCATCCACATATCAACATTCACGAAGAAATAGTCATGCAAAGGTACCCGAGGTGCAAAAACAAGCACACAACCAAACAATCTTTGTACAGATTTATCCAGAATAGATTTTTGCAGATATCATAACCGTCCCACGTGCAATTGAACACATCAGCGCTCATAAACATCAACCGTGTCCTCTAAACATACTCAGCCCTCTGTAGTTGAACCTAAAGCTCTTCCACTCCTCTATGTTACTGGTGTCGTATGTAGCATCTATAAGGTAAGCATGTTCCGGGTCATCGATGATGCTAATAACGGTAAGCTCATCTGCGACCAGAAGGGCGTTCCAGAACTGAAGGATAAACCCTGATGCTTGTGCCGTGCCGATGACGTCGCTTCTGTATTTCTTTTGTTTACGAAACTTAATCTTAGGCCCCATGTGTGAGATAAAGCTACCGAGAGTAGCGTGTCCAGTTTGTGCTTTCAGATTTGTTGACGCTTTTTGTTTGAGGTGGTCTTCAGACCCTCAACGTCTGTTTACAGACAGGGGCTATTTTAAGACAGGTTGACCTGACCTTTGCAACGAAACCCGAGAGCTGTCTAGTCGGTTTGATATCGCTTTAATTTGGCTCGATCCCGTCCTTCTAAATGCCACAGCAAAATGATCTTACCTCTCACTTTTCCATTGGTGACCCAGCGCATGGCACCTCCCTGGGACTGGATGATCATGTCGTTGGGAAATCCTTTGGAGAAGATCTTCTTCATTTCCTCTAGATTTCCAGTGTACAGAGCATTTTGGACAACCAGATCTTTGCACATAGACAGAGATGTCGCTGCAGTCTGACTTGAAGATGTTCCTCTCTCTCTGGCTTCTTTTCTCAACAGGTAACCGCTGAGCACAGGCGCAGCCATACTCATCTGCTGTCGTTCTTCCTCTGAAGAGATCAGAGAACTCGAGGAAAACATCAGACTTCTTCTGGACATGTTGGGAATAGAGGCAGCGCTGAAGTAATGACTCGCTTTCATAAAAACTATCATTCGTCGCTCAGTAAAGGCTTGGGATCTTTTAAATAGCTTCTGCTTGGTGAGGTTGTTTTGATATTCAATCGGACAAGGAACTTGGCCACATGTGCTCATGAGTCTATTTTTGAAGTGTCACATGGGTTGGACATAACTCTGAAGAGGGTCTATCTATCTAATTTCCATGAGCACAAATCTTAACGCTACAGCCTACTATGATATTCTAGAGAATTGCGTGCTTTTAATTTTATAGCAAAGAAGCAAGTTTCAAAAAGAAATGAATCGAAGAATGTTGTTAACCGGCACCAGTTCTCTTGCACTGTTCTGTGTCCATACAGCAGAAGCGAATGAGTGTCAACGCTGTTCGGTTACCAACTTTCTTCAAAATATCTTCTTGTTTTGCAAACGAAAGAAAGTCATTCAAGTCTGAAACGACAAGAGGGTGAGAAAATGATGACAGAATTTGTATTTTTGGGTGAACTATCCCTTAATTATTTGTTTTGATTGGAATATCATTAAAAGTAGGCATCCCAACACTTTTGTCCATATATCTATCACATAAAAATCCAAAACCTATTGAAGAAAAGCATACAGAAATTATGATTTGCAACAATTATCCTGATAAATTATAATTCCTTATTTATTGAGCAAACATATATATTTTTCGTGAGCAAGTGATTTCGCAATGTCTTATCCATACAGTATGCTAATGACACTGCCAATAGGAATACAAATGACATTTATTCCATTTCGGCGTGCAGTAATAGCTGTCACATTGACTGAAGGCGTCAAAAAGTTGCGACTTTGCGAACACACATTACAGGCGAGGCAGAGAATGGGAAGATTGTTTTGCTGCTGGAGAACATCCTTTTAAATGATACACATAATGAGTTTATAATATGCATTTGGGATACCTCCTCACACTACTTTGATGTCTTCCAAATGGCCCGGGTATCATCAGCAAAACATGTAGGCACTTTCCCGCCCCATTGCCTCCCAAATGTATTTTAAATATCATTCCTTGTAACGCAATTATTTAAAACGTTGAACTAAACACGTACTAATGGATGAAAAAGACAGTGACTTCCACGAATTCATTTCTCAAATGGTGGACATTCAATTTTTGTGGAGGCAGGAACTTTCTCAAGCAAGAAAACAGAGAGAAGTGCATTGAATCAGCATTCGCTCGACTCGTTCGTCGTATACTCCCCGCGTGGACAACACACTGCGCTCGCACGTACGCGGGTGCGCGCTCTCGTTTGTCTCGCGCCCTGTGGGTGCAGGACGTCTGTCATTTTGTCCAGCGGTGATGTGAACAGTGAGGCCATCTGTAGGGTTACAATAGTCCGGTCAGACGTGTACGAGGTGCAGAACGGGGTAATGACGGTAACCTTTATCAGTGCAATTAGACAATTAGTTCTTGCTGATTATCTTCCACTTAACACTGCTGTGACTCGTATTAAAATAATAAAAATACACGGCTGAAACATACACCCGCTGTACAATGCCATACTAATGAATTTGCTAATTAAAGTTAGGAAGAGCAGACTTGAGAATTATAAATGCAAGCTAATTGGTTGAGACTAATTGATAAAATAACAATGAAGAATAAAAAAACATGTTATTAAGCTGTTTAAATGGACGCCAAACGGTGATACAAATGACATTGTGGGAGCAGGAAGATAAAACCCACGTCCAATACACGGTTAATGCCAAAAAGTTACATTTGGGCATTTCGCAGGTCACCCGAAAATACAAAATCTGCCATCGTTCATGTATGACTTTTTCTTCTGTTGAACACAAGAAGATATTTTGAGAAATGTCTCAATGTTATTGTGTCCGCACATTGGAAGTCAATTTGTTCCAATGCTGTTTGGTCACCGACTGGCTTAGAAGGCCCAAACCACAAAAGCTAAATTTCATTAATAGTTACTCTATGAATTGCCATGAGAGAGTGTAGATTCATTCTATATTTTAGTCTGTGTATATAACCTTAAACAAAAAAATTGTGATACTTTGTGACGTAACTCTAACCGTTGTAACGTATGGACAGACTGTTCAGCTCCAAAACATCAACTTTGGGGAATTTATTGAATTCATTTCCAAGGCTGAGACTTATCAATAATAGGCTCTTGTATACAGACTTTGCCAAAATTGTGAGCCCGGCTCTGACATCCATGATCAGCGTGCCGTTTGCAGCATCATTGTTCTGTTGCTCGGAAAACGCAGTTTTAGCTGGTCGTCCAAACATTTGCGAAGATTATTAAAATTATCAATGTGCTCAAATTTGCAATGAGGTTTGATCTTTTCCTTCTGCTAGATTGCTTTCCTTTCGTCTTCCCGAAGCTCTCGTACCTGCGACGTATGGCGCGCGTTGCTCTGTTGATTGCGCACGATCAGGCGCCCTCTTCATTATTGCAATTGAGAGGTTCATATTTCAACATAATAGCTCTCGATAACTTTAACAATTGATCACAACCTCATTTTATTGCGAGCGGAGTTAATACACGCTTCCCTGCCAAGTAGAACATTTTCTAATGATGTACTTGTGCACCAAACAATGCGGGGCCCAGCGACTGCATTAGTTACTAATGTCCCCATCCGTAATGTGCTTATACCACCCAAAAGAGAGGGGTGGGGAGGGGGGGAGATTGCGTGTGCAAAAATGAAATGAGCGCGTGGGGATCTACGAGGGACCGCAAGATCAAGGGGAACATGGTGATGATGACGATAACGCTTAAGACGCTGTCATTAATGACACTATCATCTCCTCTGTAATATGTCCACGGACGTGCCGTCATTAGCATATATAAGATCATCAGAAAGGCTGATCGCAGGAGGACAGGAGAGGGAGGGAATGAGGGGCCCGCGTTCCTCAGACTCCTTTGATTAATGACGGGAGAAGCGTGATTTCTTTTCATCAAAGATTCTCCAGTCAAATACTTCATTGGTCAGCTACTAGACTGTAAAATGGACAAATTATTGTTTCAATACGAGCGTTTAAAAAAATCCAATTTCGAAGACGTAGTCCTATTTTGTGGTTTCGAATAAAAATTGCGCAATGCGTGTCTATCGCAAGGCCTTTAAGCCGCATAGCTTTGCATCTTTAGTCATAAATATCATTTTATGTCTATTAATATGCTTTATACAATCAGGTTGTCAAACTGGAAAATCCAATTACTCCACTGAAGCGGAAGCTGACAAATTTTCCATTTTATCCATCTAAGCGCTATTAATTACAATTTGCTTGACGCTTTACAGGATAAATGTAAAATGTCTTGTACTTTGTGGTTCTTGTATTTATTTCAGATTCAGAGATTTGCTTTTACTACCATAATGCGTGCTTATGTTTAAATCCCTTTCGCTGCTTTAAAAGGATAGTTTAACCACCCTCAAGTCACTCAAAATCTGTATTCTTCTGGAATATGAAAATAGATATTTTGAGAAATGTGTCAGTGGTTGTATCCATAAAGGGAAAGTCAACGGTAGTCAATGTCACATTTTTCAAAAGATCTTTTGTGGTTTGGACAAAGAAAGTCACAGTGTTGTTAAACGATGAACATTTTGGGCAGAACTATCCCTTAAAACATTAAATATTGTAAAAGACAAATAAAATCTGAAAGTATAAAACATTAGTGTTTAACATTTTTGTGCGATGTCTCTCCTGTTGTAGAGTTACTATAAACGCGTTTGCACTATGAAGCCTTTTGAAACAGCTCATTTTTGTGATCTGATAGGGTTGGTTACGATTAAATCAGATACAGGCAGTCACATCAAACAGTTGTAAATCTTTTTTTTCTTTATAAAAATACTTAAAAGTGGTTTAGTAAAACATAAAAAATACTGAATTCAACGTCTAATTACGTTTTTTCATACAAACGTGCTTTTAATTATACACCTTTCAATTGAGATTTTTACCAAATAAATCATATCCCTTCTGAAAATAAAATATCATAACCTGTGACATTGAATCTTAGTGTGGCAATATTCCTGCTGTGGTCTCAATAGTGTTCAAATGACGCCATCTGGTGACGACAATACGCACTACATCGATTTACACCTCAGACTTCTGCTCTTAAATTCGATCATAAACTCAGATCATCCTGCAAAATACTGGAGACACCAAACTGCATGCATATATTTGTATAACATTGTTGAATTTTGTTTGATTAAAAAAAAATGACAAAGTATCAGACTTTCAAAGTCATATTAACCATGTCAGTAGTACCTTGTCATACTACCAGTAACACATCGGATCTTAAATCTGATAATCATATCTGTATTGTATTGTTGGCTAGTGTCAAAGTTCAGTTGGGGTAAGGGAAAATACTTTTTGTCTACTGAACAGAATGTTTTTTGCACTTTACATATAAAACCAGGATTTATCCTCATCTTAAGATGAAGGCACAACTCAGCTTTCTATGTGCACATTTATTAGTAATTATCCCTTTAACACATGTTTTTATTGTTTTAAATTGAAATGCCCCCACCCATTCAAGGAGTTCACTTCGAGCTTGTGTATTTGGTGACGGCTTTGGTCCCCTCGGACACGGCGTGTTTGGCGAGTTCTCCAGGCAGCAGGAGTCTGACTGCGGTCTGCACCTCTCGGCTGGTGATGGTGGAGCGCTTGTTATACTGTGCCAGCCTGGAAGCTTCTGTAGCGATGCGCTCGAACACATCATTCACAAATGAATTCATGATGCTCATTGCCCTGCTGGAGATGCCAGTGTCTGGATGAACCTGCAGACAAACACGGCACATTTATTTTAAAGAGAAGAAAGAAGATCCAATCGGTTAATATCAAGAGAAAAAAAAAACAATCTACACAAGATGTGTCATTCTACAGTCACAGGCACTCGAGGTAACAAAAATAAATTTTAAAACATCAACCACAAATACTGGAACAAAGAACTACTTATGGCATTGATTGTTGAACAAAAATAAAAATACAAAACAACAAATGAAAAACAATATCTAAAGTTGTCAAAATACTGTTAATTGTAAAATTCCAAAATAAAGGTTTAAAGATGGCTTTTATTTTGACATTTTGGAGGTGCATAGGCGTCAAAATATGAACGGTCTTAAAATTAACATTAGGAAAAATAAACAGTACATATCATCTTACCACCATACACACAAACACAATTATTTTATACACAATATAGTTCCTAAGCCCAACTAAAGGCCGGTCACGGTTGCCATGCCAACCAACTTGGCGCATTTATACTGAAACTGTTGTGCGGTTGTACATCGTCATTTACACAGTTTTAAATGTGCGTTATGAATATTTGTTGTCAAAACCAGTTCTTCCAAAAAGTTCATCTCTAGCACACATTCACTGACCTGCTTCAAAACTTTGTAGATATACACCGCATAGGTTTCCCTCCTCTTCGCTCTTCTCTTAGTTGTCTTTTTGTCCCCGGGCACTTTCCCCTTCTTTTTAGTTCCATCATTGGACATACTGGAGTTTTACACAACAGTGAACGAAATTTCATTTAAAGTTCGTGTTTGCCGCTCGGCAGATCTTCAGCTGTCTGTCATCAGCCATTTATCATGCAGCCGGAAGTGAGTATTAATTAGCATCCGGCTGCGATCAATCGCGCCTGACTGACGGAAATCAACAAACAGTCTTCTCTCAGGATTTGTGGTGTGTATTCTTTTTCTTGGCTGCATTTATCTTCTTTACATGTGTGATTGTCTACTTTATTTGTCAGAAATTTGTCTAGAAATTCAATAATTCAATTTCTGAATAATGCGCAGAAAATGATGGAATTTTAAATTTAATCGGAGTAGAATAAAACCTTTTTGAAGGTTTTCATTGTTCATCAGGTCAAAGCAATGTGCACTCTTTTTGTGCATAGTTATATCTTTCACTAGTATTAGCTTTATAGTATATTTGAAAATAAATGTGTTTTTATTATTGTGTTTTGAAGATGAGGGTCGGTTCTTGTGGGGTCAGTTGTTGATCTTCAGGTGTTTGTGGTTGAAGCAGATCATCTGGACGCTTGTAGATCATTACACCAGACATGAAGAGAACCAGTCAATGTTTTGGAAAAGGATTGGATGACATTTATGAAGGAAGATCAATACATTGCCTGCTTACTGGACTGTCCTGAACACACGTGACCCAGTCTGTGAAAACCAGCTTGTCATTTTATTATTTTGATATGGGCTGGTTGCACAAGATGGTGCCGATGAGCTTTTGCGAAGCCAGGTTTGGGGAACTATTGAGTTGTATTATCTTAACGAAGTGCTCCGCAATGTGAAGAGGATCTGTCATATTGCTGATTTATTATATTCTACTTTTTTTTTAATCTAAAAAACAACCATTTTGCAAATATTTCATTATGCCTACAGTTAATTGGCATTCTGGCATAATCTCTCAATTACGTAATAAACTTCACCTGCAGAAACATGTCATGAGTGGGTACTAGTGCTGCTGAAGTTAATGTTTTGAACTAGAAATGCTTTTCAGGAGTGCATTCTTAAAACACCTTTATTTTATATGTACATTATTTATTAAAATTGTCGTATTTGATGTTTGCTTGTTTGAAAAGTATTTACCTAAATAGTGGCCCAAAATATTAAAAAACAGAAATGGTTTATTTTTCATTGACTATGTTGGTTGTAAATATCTCACTTATCTTTTTTTTTTGTGCAAGCTCGAATGAAAAAAGAAAATTGCATTTTCGTACCGAATTTACATCTCTAAACGACCTGACCTTTTCACTGAAAGTGCAGGACAACAAACAAAGCCCCTGATAGTCTAGACTAGCTGAAAGCTCTAAAGCTAACCGCTCTGGTTGTATTGCCTTTGTGGCATTTTCCCACAGCACTACATCAGCAGGGAATGTGGACGCGCACTCAATAATCCGTCAATACGGATCACAGGCCACAGGACCAAGAGGCATTTCAAAGCTTACTCTATGGAAAGCTCTTCTGTAGACGCCATCTTTAGACAAAGATGTTGTATTTTAACCATCATGGGACATATCTTTATGCATGATGGGTTTAAACTCATTACAGTGATGTTGCAAGCACCAAGTTGAGCTACAGTAGAGACACAGATAGGGGTCATCAGACAGAACCTGATTTTGCTGTTAGACGCGGCTCTTTTCAATTGTTTTCAGTTTGCAGGAAGTGTTGTGGGCGCTGCTTATTCGCGTTTTTGCCGCCTTTGACAATTCACATTTGGCAACTAAAATTGCTTGGAAAACACGCAACTTTCTATACTCAAATGATCCGAAGTGGGCGGGCGGCACTATGAAAAGTTGAACTATTTCCATCACGATTCTTGGGGCCACGATAGCCGCTGAGGCGAGGAGGTACAAACAAAGGATATATGGATTATATGCACTGAAAATACCTTGGAATAACCTGATTTAGTTATGCAGCGATCATCTGTGTTTCAATCTTCATTGGTTGGTTCTTGTCACATGACCTTCGGTGCACTTGCGGCATTCTGAAAAGTTGTGATTTTTCATCTTGATGCGGCGCTGGCGCGCCTTCAAAAGATGTAGCATACATTTTTGTATAAAATGTTGTCTACATTTAAAGTAACGAATATGCGTGCGGAAAAGACGTGAAATGTAGTTCGGGACATACGTGGGTTAACCAAGCAGGGTCAGAGAAAGAGCTGTAAACCTTTACTGACAGGACAGCTGTTTCGGTGGTTACCTAGCAACATGAAACACGCTTTGTGCTGCTCTTTTTAAAGGGTCAACCAAAAGAGCAGCATGGTGCGCCTCGCATTTTGGAACATGAAAAGTGCGTTCTGTCTGTTCGACCCCATAGTGCGCTGTCTTGCAGGAGTTTGTGCACATTACTTTATTAGATTCCGTGCATCACATTGCAATGTGACTTGATGATGTCGGCACATTGACAAATTTGAAGGATTATTGATTTGCAAATCAATAATCATAACAAACAGTATTATTGACAAGACTCATACAATGTATTTGATTTGCCCTCATCTTAGTAAGATTATGAGCAAGTTACAGATAAAGTTGTCGTGTGTCGTTTGGAGCATCTATTGACTGAAATGAGATGTAATACACATAACTGTGTCTTAAAAGGTGTATAAAGACCTTGCATAAAAAGGGTTATGTTTCTAATACTAAATACAATATCACATTTGGGAAAGAAGCAAAAACATGGTGACGTCTTAGTCCACTCTCAGTAGTACTTTTAAAGAGAGGGAGGAGAGAAGTGAGCTGTTGGTTGCAATTTGAAACCTCACCTCTAGATGCTGCTCAAAACCACACACTGGTCCTTTAAGTTTTAAGTTTGTTCCTCACGTAGATTTTAGATTTTAGAATAGTTTTTGGTGCTGTTGTGTTCATTTTTCAAGCGTTGACACTACAGTTCCTGTTTATTATCACTGCATGATAAAGAAGTCAAAAGTAAAGTCTTAAGCATTTCTCCTTTGTGTTCCACAGAAAGCCATATAGATTTGGAATGACATTTGGTGGAATATACAAATTTCTCATTTCTAACGTCTCCTGCCAGTTGTCTTGAAGTTAGCTTTAATTCCCACTGCTTCAAAGCTGTGACCAATAGTTGGTGTGCACATTGTGTGCTGCTGGGTGTTCAATTTCACGTTTTCGTTACTTGACAAGACCTTTTGATATTTTCAATTTCATAGTCCTTAAGATCCGACAAGTTCATTGTACAACAGAACTGATACGTACCTTCAGGTTAAGACTTCACTCTCCTCCAAAGAATGAACCTTTATTCTTTTAGACCTTTGTCCTTCTGCAGCAGTAGTTTCTTTTTTACCCGTGAGCATAGCAGATCAGTGTGGTAGTTTGATGAAATGTTAGATTATCTATATTACTTGTTTTAGTGTTAATGCATTATGCTAATCAAAACATATGTCCCATAAATATTGTGTATTTTAGGTAGGGTTGGTCCGATACCGACACATAAAACCCTGGTGTCTGTGAGTTCTTGAACCCATATACCTATCCGATACCATTTACTTAAACACGACCTAGTTATTCCTGCTATCTTTGCTTAACGCTGCAAATGGGAAATCACTTCTTCTTCACTGCTCAGAAAGTTGCCACTGTTTAGAGCAGGGTTACTCAAATCTTACCCTGGAGGTCCGGAGCACTGCAGAGTTTAGCTCCAACCCTGATCAAACTTACATACCTGTGATTTTCTAGTGATACTGAACAACTTGATTAGCTTGCTCAGGTGTGTTTGATCAGGGCTGGAGCTAAACCCTGCAGTGCTCCGGACCTCCAGGGTAAGATTTGAGTAACCCTGGTTTAGAGCAACGAAGAAGAAATGAAAACATGCTAGTGTATGTCTGCAGTTTAGCTGTATATATCAGACTGGACCACAAGCTAGTAAAGCTGCGACTTAAGAATAATGAGTACTGTCAAATGTCTGTTAGATAATAAAATACTCTAGTTTGCTGCATGTATTTCTTTATTTTTTATTAAGGGTTAACTCTGAAGCACACCATAAAATAATTCAATCAATAACAATCTATCAGGGCTAGTACAACATATACAGATACACATCCAGGTATCAGATCAGTACTCCGTATCGTCCGAAACCCTGAGCACAGGTAACAGTATCGGGAAGAGAAAAAGGGTATCGGAACATTTCTATTTTTTGGGCTGTTCAATGATTAATCACATCCAGAACAAACGTTTGTAACATCATATACAGTACGTCTGTGCATATTTATTTTGTATTTATAAACACATACACGTACACATACATATATATATTTAGCAAATATTTGCTGGTATATGTTATTATTTAAATATAATTTAAATGATAAACATTTATTCATTTCTATTTTTTGATGTATACAAGTATATGTTTATAAATACAGAGTAATATGCCCTATGCGAAGTTTGTTTATATATCATGCTTGACTTTAGGTCTAATGTATATGGAACTATCTATCCAAGATCTTTTTAGTTCATCTTAAAGTGATAGTTCACCCAAACAGGAAAATTCTGTCATCATTTGCTCACCCTCGTGTCATTTCATACCTGTATAAATGACTTTGTTCTGATGAAAACTGAGATATTTGGAAGAATGTAAGCAATTTATATTTCTGTTCGAAATCATTGACTGCCATAGTAGAAAAAATTAAATGGTAGTCGAAGGTGCCCAAGAACTCTTTGTGTTCCTAAATTATTCAAAATGTCTCACTTTGTGTTTATCAGAACAACAAAATTATACACTGTTTTCCTATATGGTAGTGGATGATGTCACAGAACTGAAAATTGCTAACGTTCTTACAAATATTTTTGTGTTTAAAATAACACAGAAATGTACATAGGTTTGAAACAACCTGACGGTGAGAATTTTATTTCTTTGTGTGAACTATCCCTTTAATGGCTTTTTTTTAGCGTATACGTTCGCATGGTTAGCGCATGGTCGCCCGCAAGTTCAACACCTGAAAACGAATGTGATTAGGCTACACATTTGACAGAAGGAGATAACATGCAGACAGCCGCGCAATCTACTTCGGTTCCGAGAATCCGCGTCCGCTGCCCGAGCAAAGCCGACATCGGCTAAGGTACCTGCTGCACAACACACTCGGCAAACTTTAGCGGAGTCGTTTAGCAGAAAAGTGCCTTACGATAAGAAATGCAACAGGTGGCAATACATTACAAATTCCTTTTTTTTTACTTTTTTACTTTTAGTTCGATGTTCTTACACTAGTTCAATTATTATTTTGTATGTCTATTTGAATTTTTACTTGAATACTTACATGCTAAAGAAAATAAATAAGCATTATTTTCATTCAAAATTGTGCCCATTATTATCATCAGTGATTAAGTAACTCAGCCTTTTAAAATCACATTTTTAATGGATATCGTCTAATTATCGTTATCGTTAAAATCGACAAACTGGATGCATCTATTTTTTTAAGTCAACTAAACTGTCACATGACTGCTCCATCCTATGAAAAACAAGCTGTTACACTGCAGTGTAGTTATAATATCTACCAGCAGGGGCTATCCAGCCAAACAGGTGCTGTTATGTTACTGCCTCCTTTGGTCATTTTTTCCTCTTTGCTAGTCATAGTTTTGCCTTTATATGGATTTTAGTTTGGTTTGTTATTCACAGTGGACTCAATTGCTTTGACAATCTTTAATATTGACAGTTAGGGGGGGTGATACCCAGCATCACCTCTTAACAGTGAGATGCCTTAAAATGATTTGGTAGATTATAATCAGTACTTGAATCGAGAATGTTGGTCTGTTGCCTTCATCTGATTTTTACAGGTCATTTCTTTTCCGCTTCTGTAAAATCATGCATGAAATAACCTTTTGCTAATACTTTAGGATTGCCTTAATGTAGAAAATTTCCCAGCGCTTTGGGCCAAATGCCACACTGTGCATATGGATAACCACATACGGTACCCTTTCACAACAGCTCTGAGCTGTTTGATACTAACCCACAATTCTGTTTGTGTGTTTTTCTGAACTTAAATTGCTTTGCTTTAGATTGGCCGCTGATGTCCAATGATTTATTTCACGGGTCGAGCAGTGGCCACAGTGCCATTATACTCATGGCCTCTTCTCATTGAGCAATCTCAAGAGGCAAAACTGCACAGCTTCATGTTTTTTGCAGTAAAGCATCCGGTCACATGAATGAGAGTGTTTGAAATGAGCAGTAAAGATAATCTGTCTCCGTTTAAAGCTGGGCGCACATTCATCGGACTGCCCTGCTTATGCATGTTTTACTGCTCTGTTAAAGCTGACTTCAGCAATATTCTCAGCTGAGTGACATTTGAAGTGTTTTACAGGGCCCATAATAAAACAATGTGTGGTTCATCCTTTTTATCTGTTCAATGACAAGTGTTGGCTAGATATAATATGTTTGTGTGCATATGAGAGCATGCAGACATTCATGGATGCATATATGGCTCTTCCAGTGGCGGTCCGTGACTCCTCTTCAGGGGAATCAGTAATGCGAAGCTCGGCAAAACATGTATTTAGCCCGTCATGTGTGTGGCGTGTCATGTCAAAATACCTGCCTGGTGCAGACACGTCGAAAGGGTTTTTAATAAAAGAGATGCTCGCGTTTGCTAGGTTCACATGAAGCGCTTAACACGTATTTTGAATTCCTGCTTCCTCTAAAGACGACGCACTGATCTCCACTTGGCTGTTCAGTGACCAACATTCTCTAAAAGATATTATATACAGCAACAGCACCCATTCACTTCTATTGTAGTACATACACAAAACCAATGCAAGTGGATCGGCGCTGGATGACAACATTCTTCAAAATATCTTATTTGATGCTCTGAGGAAGTAAGAAAGTCACACAGGTTTGAAATGACAAGAGGGTGAGTGAATGGCAGTATTACACTATTTGGGTGAATTAGCGCTTTAATGTCATATCATAAAAATTACAATTTGTAATTAACTTATTGCCTTCATGTTGTTCTGAACCTATTTTCCCAGTAGAACACAAATGCAGATGTTAGGCAGACTGTGTTTCTGTGAACTTGTTAATGGTTGCTGGGGCTTTTCAAGTCTTCTTTACAGCTGTTTAAGGAAAAGTCTGGAAAACCTTCCTCTCTTGTGCACAGTAAACATTGCACCTGTTTGAGGAAACCAGGTCCATTTGGTTAGTTTGTGTCTTGAAGTTTAGTTCTTCTTAACATTGCCATTTGTGTTCCATGGGTGAGTGTTTAAATTTAATTGTCTTGCAAAAACCTAATACAAGAGTTGACTATCGAGTAAGTGTTTGTGAAGAAAACATACTTTGAAACAATATGTATACGATAATGCAATTTGGATATTTGGATAAAAGCGTCTGCCAAATGCATTCATGTCAATGTAAATGAAGCAATGTATGAATGACGGAAACCTCTCTCTCATAGATCGAAACTTGGTTTATGACACAATGTCTTTTTACTGTATATTGACAAGCTGTACTTTTCTTGACAGATGCCATTGTATTCTAATATAGTATTTCAATATTATTGCTTTTTTTAAACTTACACTTGCTTTTCTGGTGGGTTATGCTGGGGTGTGCTTTATTTCACAGCTAACTTTGTTTGACTTTTTCATTGAATACATTAGTGTTATGTTTGGTTTTTCAGAGAGACTGCTTATGTCGATATGACATGACTTCAGCTGTCGATCGCAGGTGACCATGCATAATCTTTTATTCATTCGGCCCTCAGTTGAAAGTCAAAATGGACTCTCCCACAGTGGACTACTGAGAGAACTGCTACAAGATCTGCAGATTCTGTAGCCATCTTTAAGAAACGCCTGAAAACACATCTCTTCCGCCAACATCTGACTGATCTGTTCTGACTCTTTTCTTCTCTACTCTTTTCTTCTCTACTCTAAAAAAAAAAAATGTATGAATGAATGGTTCCGTATACTGTGTTAGGCTGTATGAGACCAGTCTTCTTTTTGATTGCTCTTATGCTTTTGTTGTATTTATGCTGTCCTAATTGCTTCCATTATCTACCCCACTTGTAAGTCGCTTTGGATAAAAGCGTCTGCTAAATGACTAAATGTAAAATGTAATGTAAATGTAGAACAGAATGATGAGATTTTTCTCATACGGTCAAGCCGTTGGCATGTTGATAGCTTTAAGGTGATGTTTGTCCATGTCAGGCGGCGCCCACTCCATGCTGACGCTCCTTTAAAAGTCCAACTATAAGACCAGATCTGTTTTTATCAAGACATCCCCGGCACAGAGAATCCGGTTGCTTTCCGTTCTTGACATCCTTTGTGCTACTATGTGTCCCATACGACTGTAGTTTGTAACAGATTTGAGTTTTCACGTTATCCTATAATTAAAGGTGAAGCCTGTTTTGAATATTCATGGTGCCCACTAATGTCAAGTGAGATTTGTTTTAGACTCTGTGTACGAGCAGTTCGGTGTATTGCGTTAGAAGGTATTTACATGCAAAAATATGCAGGATGATATTGTGTTGCTAATCCTCTCTCTCTAAAACACAGCATATTTGTTATAGTAGAGCCTGTGAACGGGATCTCAAGATGTTACAATATTTGAGGAAGACAGAATATCAGCATGCGTGCAAACAGACTAACGGAACCATCTGGGTTGTTCAACAATACGAAAGCTATTTCCACAGCGAGGAAATGAATAATCAAATCTATTGTTGGCCATTCCTGCATGGAAATAATGTAAATGGCAGATTTGTGTGTTTTCTTGAAATGGTGTGATGTCATTTAACTGGCAAATAAATAAGAGTATTAGACTAAGTACATGTTGTTTAAGTCTCAACCTACCCTCCTCTTTGGATCGGGTTCTCATTGATTTGGTATCAATTGCAGTCCTTTGAGAAAGATCTCTAACGGTGGCTCTTACTCATGGTAATGGTAAATTGTGTCCCTTGAGCATCATACTGGCTATAATCTCACGTAACTAAAGGATGGATTTTTAAAGGTTCCTACGATGGGTGCCTGAACTGTAAACCCCATAAAACATTGCATGTTATTGATTTAACCTCAGTCCATAAGTCAAGCGTCACCCGTGGGGTCCTAAATGACCGACTCATCCTTTATCAGTAATGGTGCGCGTTGAAGATTAAAATGTGAGTAAGTGGTGCAAAACATATGATTATCTCAAGACCTCTTGAAAGCTTATTGAAAAGGTTCGTTTAATTTGATGTGGAGCTTTGGCTCCAAATCCGCAGGGTTGCATCTCGAAAGTGCTCTCCTGCCAGAACCGACCGCCTCGCATGCGCTCACATGGTCTGCATGCACGCCTCCCCGCAACTACCTGTAGCTGAAATACAGCAGTGCTCGTTGACAGTCGCTCTGTTCTTTCATACAAAACCTGAAGTGGAAGCACCCCCAGCCCGTTATCACCCTCCCCCATGCTTTTTTCTTTCTTTCACACATACACACACACGAACGCTGTGGCGAGGCAGACGCTCAGCAGTAGGATGGATCCTGACTACTAAAGAGCAGTGGAGAGCGAGGAGGGGGGCAGCCAGCTTGCGAAAGAGAGAGAAAGGAAAGCAGCAGCAGGAGAGGTACATCAATTCTCATTTCTTGAAGAAAGAAGCGTTCGCTGTCCGGGCGACGCCGCGAACAGCACGACCACATTGGCTTTCCAAACCGATGAGCGTTCTGCAGCTCCAGGAGAGACGAGGAACCCGCTGGCGTACACAGAGGTGGGCTGGGAGGGGGTCTGTGACCCTTGATTTTCACCAGGGGAGAGGTACGGGGGACGTGCAACAGACAGACGACTCTGGTAGTCTTGCCATTCACGAATTGATTCCATGCCATTGTCATAGCGATGTGAAGCCGTTCTCCGTGACTGGAGGAGGCAGGCTCCAATCAGCTGCTGAGGCACATCTGCTCTCTCCAAGCAAAACCGTTCTGTTGGGTTCTGGTTTCCACACTTTCTCCTGTCCGTCAGCATCTTTTCATTAGCCTTTTCTCCCGGTGTTGTTCCTCTCAGGCGACATCCTTGCGACTTTGAACTGTCGTTGTGTTTGGTTCGCATGGAATGACAACTGCTTTATCGGAGGCGGCAGGAGAGGTAACAGAGGGGGTACGTGAAGCAAGAGCGTGGATTATGTGAAACTGGAAATTGGTCCTGCGAAGAACGTTCAACAAAGCCTTGTTGCACACCTTAAGGGAGGACATTTCTTCTCTTTGCTCAAGCAGCGATTCACAGGACACAGCCCGCCGATGACAGCCATGAAGGGAGACTCGGAAGACAGCATCGAGAGCACCAGGCCGTCCAATCTTCAGGTGTTCGCCAACAGCTCCACGTTACATGGCATGAGCCACATTTTCGCCTACGGGCATATGACGTTCCGCCGCTTCCTGTGGACGCTGTCATTTTTGGGCTCTCTGGGGCTGCTGTTGTTCGTCTGCATGGACAGAGTTTACTACTACTTTGAGTTTCCTCACGTCACCAAACTGGACGAGGTCGCGGCGCCCAACCTCACCTTTCCCTCCGTGACCTTCTGCAACCTCAATGAGTTTCGCTTCTCGAAGATCAGCAAAAACGATCTGTACCACGTCGGAGAGTTGCTGGCTCTGCTCAACGAGAACTATCAGATAGCTAACCCACACCTGGCCGAGCCAGAGGTTCTTGCCTTGCTGAAGGACAAGGCTAATTTTGTCAACTTCAAACCCAAGTCCTTCAACATGACGGATTTCTACAACCGCACGGGCCACGATATCAACGAAATGCTCTTACAGTGCACCTTCAGAGGAGATTCATGCTCTCCTCTAAACTTCTCCACAGTAAGTGGCCTTTGTGGTAAAGTCTTTTGCTGAAGTTTGCAAAGTTTTGAATTACTCATGTTGAAGCATCGTTGGTTTAGAGTTGGTAAATAAGCTGCCACAAGGATTAGGAAAGTTTCTCAAGCTTTGTTTGGCAAGCTTTAAAGAAATGGCAAAGAATTGGAACCAAACATATTTATTCTCTGACTCCAATCTTAAAAATATTGAGTCCGTGGCATTTCTTGACCAAATTTAACTGTACAAATGAGCAAATAGAGGACCTTTTGACTCTTCTCATATTTAGAAAATAGAAATAAGGCCGTGGATTTATAGTTATTGTTTATTGAGACCAATAAGTAGTTCTTAGTTATACAAATAAACCAAAATAAATGAAAGTGGTAGATCCATGTAGAGATAATGGATTGATGTATTTAACAAAAGAGTACCTTTGCTTGCATTTTCAAATCACTGGACACAGAATATGTAAATTAGTAAACGTTAAGGGACAGTTCACCCCAAAATTTTTTTTTCATGAATTACTCGCCCTCAAGTTGTTTCAAACCTGTATGAATGTCTTTGTTTGCTTGAACACAAAGAAAAATATTTGGAAGAATGTTAGTAACTGAGATCTCTGGGGCACCATTGACAACCATCGTATAATTTTTTTCCCTGTTGAAGACAAAATGACACATTTTGAAGAATTAAGGAAAACAAATAGTTCTAGGGCACCTATGACTACCATTTAAAATTGTCTACTGTGGTAGTCAATGGTGCCTCATACATCTCAGTTGCTTGGGGTTACATGAGGTTGTGATATTCATGACTGGATTTAAATTTTGTGGGTGAACTAACTAACTGCATGTTTCTCTGGCATACATACAGC
The DNA here is from genome assembly GCF_015846415.1 of Triplophysa dalaica. NCBI lineage: Eukaryota > Metazoa > Chordata > Actinopteri > Cypriniformes > Nemacheilidae > Triplophysa > Triplophysa dalaica. The sequence goes on along the minus strand of NC_079564.1, from coordinate 292,034 downwards.
ATGGACTAATACTCATTTGAAATTCATCACCTATATTCTGCTCATTGACAGTTTATTTAGGTCTGAGCACAAAAGCACATTCAGTACCTTCCTGAAAAAATGTAATTCCTAAGTAAACACTTGGCTTTAATGTGAACGGTTTTATAAAATGAGCTGCAATACAATAACTTTGTGCATAATGTCATAATATCAATTTCACTTTTGTTATGTTCTCAATGTCTGTGGTGTTTCTTCTGAAGGTGTGGTAATGTGGTCAAGTGGTTTGTTTTAATATGGTTTCAGGGCAGTTTTGACCAATGTTGCACTTGAATTTCGATTTATGTAACGTTCCGGATATCAAGTTAAATCTTGTTACTAAATCTAATTTCGGTTTGGGCACATGGAACAAATTGCTTCAGCATTCATTATGGTCTAGGGTAAAAAGATGCTTAACATTGAGGTTAATGTAGGCTCCCTCCCCCTGCTGTTTATGAATTTGCATACACAATATAGAGTAAACTTACACAATGTCTCGGAGGAAAAGTAATAGTTCACCCCCAAATTAAAATTTTGTCATCATTTACTCACCCTCAACTCAACCCTTTCTTCTACAGAACACAAAAGAAGATATTTTGAAGAATGTTGGTAACCGAACAATGGCGGTATACCCATTCTATTCGTAGACACGAAACCAATGCACATCAATGTGTACAGTTGTTGTTTTTTTACCGGCATTCTTGAAATATCATCTTGGATTGTTTTCAAGAAAAAAGAACTCCTACAAGTTTGAAAAGATGTGAGGGTGAGTAAATAATGACTTATTTTTCATTTCTGAAATTTCAGAGTGAAATCTTTTGCTCTGTGCTCCAAACTTGTTTATGTTTTTTACTTTTTTATTCTACTTTTTTGCAAAGGTTGAATTAGGGATGTAACGATTCAGCCAATTGAAAATCGATTTTATAAAATGGTCAGTTCTGGTCCTTGATTCTTAGTGGTTTAGCTGAGTTCTAAGCCGTCATAAAATAGCATGGTAACCCACTGCTTCTTGAGGCTTATTGCTTTAATAATATGTGATGATTTAAGCCGGTTGAGATGTTATTTGATTGTAATATATGTTTTGAACACGAGGGTCCGCTGTGTTTACTTGATATGCTGATATTTCTTAAAAGAAATTCAAGAAAAGCACAGACAAGGTCTTAGATGGTTTATTTTAAATATACTTGTGTATGATTTGTTTTACGTGAATTATAATTTGGTTTGAAATTGCAGTTAAATTTTGTTAATTGACACAGAAATATGCAGCATTTGAGAAATACTAAATAATAATTTTGTCTAAACTAATAAATCGTGAATGAATCGTATCGTGAATGAATTGTGCATCGCATTGTGAGCTGAGTGAATTCTTACAACCCTATGTTGAATGCATGATGTACAGTATTGTGTTGGTTTATTTGTGCAATGGTCTGTTCAAATTGAACTTGCTTTGAAAAGTATAGAGATTATTCTGTTTTAACATACTCAACCTTGAGGTTTTATGACTCGCCTCGATTTAAGACCGCATGAATAAGCGAGGTACAAAGGGGTCTTTAACTGGTCTAAAAGTGCAATTAACTGAGTGCAGATATTAGGTTCATTCTCTAAAGTTATTTTTATTCAAATTAGTGTTTTAGAAGATGGCTTTCAGACGATATACACATAAACGCTCAGTACCTGCTTTAAACAGCGGTGTTTTGTGAAGTTGTAGTTTAGGGAGAAGTTGGAGCTTAATGAGAATTAAGTGTACTTGGGAAAACTCAAACGGCATTATCATTGACCACAGCCCCCGAGATCCTCCAGCACTCCATCTTTATCCTGCTCTTAAGCATTCAGAAGCACAACCTCAGTAACTTGCAAACATCTGTTTTCAGCTGTGATCAAACTCCGCAATCGCTCTCCCTTGATTTTGAGCGCAATAACAGACACTGTACTTTTTTTAACATGGCTTTCTTCATTAACATGAGTGTTGCCTGGCAACAAGGCATCGCATTGCCACAGCAAATCATTCATGGGTAATTGCTATTGTTGTGCATGATAACAAACCCTCTGTATCGTAGTGAAGAGATGAGATTGGAGCAGGCACGTCTGTGTATGACTACATGGATGTATGTGTGTTTCTCTGAGGACGCAGCTTTATAAAGATTACTGTTGGCCATAAACGCTTAGGCACCCATCCCTATGTTCTCTGCATTAACCTCGGCGTTCCTGAAACACAAGTGCATGATGGCAGTGCATTAGATATTCCTGGCCATACACTGTGCGGTTTGTATTCATGTTGTATATACTGATCAGCATGTGTTCGCTTCCTTGTCTTGCTTGAGCAGGTGTGAGATGAAATCCAAACATTCATGACACATCTTTTAGTTAGTGAAACATTGTTTGGGTCTGCGCGGTAACAGAAGGTGTTGTGCCAACACAAGTCGATTATGATAACGGAGTTCTGAACGCTGGAAGTCAGAGTAACAGATTTATGTGGTGGTTTGCAGCACTGATCATATGAAGCACTGAAGATTCACACATTTATTGTACATTTTTTTTTTTTTTTTGAATTAAAAGTTTATTATAGGAGAGCGTTTTTTTTTGTTGATAAATCATCAGCGATATCTGTATCGGCCAATACCGATAACATTAACAACGACTGATATTGTATATACAGTATCTATGAAGGTGTAAATTATATGAAACAAAAGCATGTTGCTTTCTGTCTTGAGACCTGTTAGACATGTGGCTATTGAGTATTTTTTGGGGTTGCCCTGGAAGAACATCTATAATAAGTTTATCAAGTAAGATATGCTAGAAAAGTATGAAGGTTAAAGAATCTTCAGTCGTACAAAAGAGAACTAATTGTAACCTAGTTATTCTGCAGTCAGTGTTTTCAAATAAAAGCAGTTGTCCACTTTTTGCCTTTTGTTTCAGTCTCAGGAATTTTATATTAATATTTAGATACTGCTTATCGGTTATCGGCTTCCAATGCTAAAGAATTATCAGTTATCGGCCAAAATTTACATATCAGTGCATACCTAGTTTAGTTTTTTTATAGTTATTATCAACATGTCGTGTTTCTCAGATTTCTGGGAATGTTGATATTACACGCATTTGTTAACGTCACGCAGGCTTAGACGCAGAACAGGAATTCATCCCAGCTGCATGCCCTCTCTGCAAAACCCCGTCCTTTGAAAATGAATGTCTTTATTTACATTTACGCATTTGGCAGACGCTTTTATCCAAAGTGATTTACATTGAATTATACTACACACTGAATCGGAGTATGTGCAATCCCCTGGGATCCAACACATGACCTTGGCATTGCTAGCGTCATTCTTTATACTTGCGTGAGAGAACTATTGACAGACCGAGTGTTTCGGACTGCTTTTATCTGATGGCTCTATAAGCACAGGTAACTTCTTGACTCTGTTTTTGGAGTTCAAAGTGCATGTGTCGGCATACATTTACCTATTGTGACAATAGCCAGGGCATTTATCACAAAATACTGAACAGTTTAATCTCGATGTTGCATTTAAGCGATAATCCTCAAATGTTGTTTTATACTTATGATTTGTAGACTAAAAAAAAGATAAAAAAATGCAAATCTACTCCACATGATGTGTACTATTGTCAAAAGAATTCATAAGCATAGCATCTTTAAAGGGATAGTTCACCTTAAGATGTTCACCCTCATGTTGGGGCTGCACGGGTCAAATGATTATCACGATTATTTTGCTCAAAATTAAAGTTTTAATTGTTTTTAATTTCACTTCAGCGTGTTGTTAGGCCTATACTTTACAGATAATATTATCTACTGCCATTGAACTTCTTCAATAGGTATTTCAAAGCATACAATCAATCATCTTAACTCCAAAATTTGCATTTTGTAACCTTTGGTATGAGATCTTGTAACTTCATTTTATTTTTTATAAATCAGCAGTATTTGTCACCTCTGTATTTCAATAGTAGGAATGCTGTGAAAAAAACTTTTTTTTTCATTTCCTGTAAAGTGGCAGTTTAAAAGACTTTAAAAGATTTTCTGACCTTACTGGGAGTTTTGTGCTTGCTTTAAAAACATTTATATCACAACGATTATGCTCCATTAATTGTGGGAAGCATAAATCGTTATAACGATTAAAGTAGGATTAATCCTGCTGCCCTATCTCATGTCATTGCAAACTAGTTTGACTTTTGTTTCTTCTACAGAACATAAAAGAAGATATTTTGAAGAATGTTCGTTACCAAACAACATCGGCCCCTATTGACTTCCATTGTGTGGACACAAAACCACAGAGACATTTCTCACAATATCTTCTTTTGTGTTCCACTGAAGCAATTTATTATCAGCATACAGACTGCATTATTAAATACCAACCACAAGCTTTTCACACAGTCTTACGCTGTAGAAAACAGGTGCGATTTACACACCACAACATCTTATTCGGTGATCTGTCAGGTAATGAAGCATTTTATGTACAGTATTAATAAAAACACTGACAACATCTTTCATATCGTGCAGTTCAGTTAGTGGTACAGGTGTAGGACTGTGTTCAACAGAAATGTTTTTCAAGACAGAAAATACAATAAAAATATAGTTTTATCTAATGTTTGAATTGATCTGTGCTCAGAAATGCAGGACAAGATGTTTGAACCGGACATGATCCATCATGAAGGTTGTAGATATAATTTGCTTGTTGTTTTGGTGAGGTTAGATATGTCTCCGGCACGCTCTTGTGTGATGCACCTGTCCTTTGTTTCCTTCCACATTGAAGAAAAGGCTCTTCGCACTACACACAAACACATTATCTAATTGCCCCGTTCACGCTGCATCTGTAAAATCAAAGGAGAGAGAGGATCAACTTAATCACATAATGGAAGTCCTTAAATGCGTCTTTATAATGTTGCATTTAATTCAGAGTCAGAGAAGAAGCAAAGCAACAAAAGCACATGAACTCGTCATCATAAGCGCTCTGTTCTACCCATTGATATTGATGTAGTTTAGCTCTTGTAAGATTACTTGAAATTCAACATGAAGTTATTACATAGTTCACTTTTTTTTTCCATAAATCCGTTTTAAAATTTAATTCTTGCGCAAAGAAATTAGGAGGGTACACCTTTTGCTAATAGGCATTAAGATGTTTCATTGGAGCAGAGTTGGCCTGTGTTTGGAAATCAAGTAGCGTTTAGAAACTTTACGAGAACATTGGGGCACTTGAGGTTTGTTATTGTTGTACCACATTCACAAACTTTCTCTGTTAAACCTGACTTGGAAACTGTTTGGGATGATGGTAGCTGCTAAAATCTAAACAGGTTTCTTCTCTGAACCCAGACCATTTGATCATTATTCATCTCGACCTGCTGTGAAGATTCAGTTTTCTTTGAGTTGAGATTTACCCCGTTTTTTATTTTTCACACGCCAGCGATTGCTGCAGGTCCTTTGAGACATCGGTGGATTCCAGTGGATTATAATAGAGAAGAAGAAGAACCTCTTCTGCTCCTGCAAGGAAGCGTTTCTCCAAAGACAATTCTGTTTGTCCTCTCATGATAGTCAAAGTTTTGGCAGAAGTGCTGCTGGGAAACAGACGACATTCATGACGTTATGAAGCTTCAGGGAAATGCTGTTGTCCATCTTTTTAAACCCTGTGAAGGCCCCGTTACAAACGAGTCGTGGTGGTCTAACCCCTCGATCCCATTTCCAGCGACATGATCCCATTCATTTCAATGTAGAGATGACCACTTCTGGCGACAGGAGCAGTCGTAACCGTTGGCAACCGGATGGGCATATCTTGCGACGTGACAAAGTTGAGGAAATCTTCAACTTCATGCACATGAAGAGCTACTTTCAGAAGCGACAATCAATAGGAAGAGCTAACGTGGTCAATGGATGTCGTCACTCAGGCAACCACTCGTCGCTTATAATCTGAACGCAGCATAAAGATGCAGTTTTGGCAGGAACATGAACGCTTAATATAAAATAAAATAAAAATAAATTCTGGGTCAACTTACCTTCAAATATGTTGCCCATTAGCAACATTCTATAGCAAGTAATGCTGGGTGTGATGCAAACATGTTGTCAATGTTTCATTGTATCGAACAGTTTGTCTGCGCTCTGATGCAGTGTTTGTAGCTGTGAGTCACACTCACGAGAGGTTTTGTCGCATTATTTTCCCCACAGGTGTTTTGCAAACGGGGCTCAAACAATTAGAATTGAGAGTTGTGAGTATCTATAGTATAATGCTGCTTTAACGCTGCCTCCGGGGTGAATTATAGCCTTGCAGAGATGCTTTATTTGTGCCCTCAGTGACACACACTCACTGATTCTGGAACAGCTTGTAGAGAGTGAATTATGGTCTGTTGTGGCAACCTGATGTACAGTTACTGTTTGTTGCTGAAACTCTTCATTTATTTATCCTGCTTGACAACATCACAAACATTCAGCTAAGAGCAACGAAGGGCAACTCCTTTCTCACTTCTACTAGGATAATGGCACAGTATCTTTGTGTTATACTTCCTGTGGTGCTCATGTCTTACTGCAGGTTGTGGGTTCAAAGCCTAGGGAACAGATATTTTATAGATATATAGACGGTTTCATCTTTACAATATAAACAAACATTACTGCACATGAGCACTTTTGTGACCCCCAACTGAACGTTCCGGTATACATTCACAAACAATTGAGCGCATGTAGATTATTTCTGATAACCATCAAAAGAAAGTGAGAAGAAGCTTTACTTGACTAAACTTGTCTCTCCAATATATTGACTTTAGACAGCGATACCAAGCTCAACCGCTAGATGTCAGTGTACCATACGCTTTCTTTAAAGTGTCACAAATCCTCCTTTCTGCTACATTCTACCTCAGTCGTTTTTGAAAAATGCTATTAAAATGGGCATGACACTGTGAAAACCGGAGAAGGTTCTGTCATGGGAGACGGGCGCTCCTATCACAAGGCGCTGTCATGAATAATTAGCAGAAATGTCTTCTCACATCCTTTGACGTTGATGAGGATTTTTTGCAAAAAAGAGAGAAATCAACTAGTTTCTCTACATTAATAACTTAGTTGCTAACATTGTTTTCTATGATGTGCAACACAACCAACTTTGTTTACATCTAAATAAATGTTGTTTAGTGTTTCGTGACTCCATACATGCGACCAAACTACAGGACCCATTAGACAAATTGTTCATTTAATACATTTTTACTTATTTATATTTCATTTATTTTAAAATAGTAAAGTTGTATCATTAGACACTAGCCAAACACAAACCGTAAGTTAACTGGTGATCAGGCTTGTGTGCGTCCGATGAAACGGTCTATACAGTATTGTTATGGGTAAAATAAACTGTTAGTGTGATAGAAAAAAAACAATGATAATAAATCTCTCTTATGCTATTTTATCTTATAAATATTAAATAATGTATTATTAACAGTTTGTTTTCTAAATATTTTGCTGCTAGGCAAGGCAAGGCAAGGCAATTTTATTTATATAGCACATTTCATACACAGTGGCAATTCAAAGTGCTTTACATAGAAGAAATTAAAATAATAAAAAGAAATAAGAGTAATTAAAACAGTTTATAAAAGTAAAATACAGTACAGTACAGACAGTCGGACGAACATTGGCAACAGTGCTCATTCATTAAATGCATAGCTAAACAGATGCGTTTTGAGTCTGGATTTGAAAGTGACTATTGTAGGAGCACATCTGATCTCCTCTGGAAGCTGGTTCCAGCTGCGGCTGGCATAATAGCTAAAAGCAGATTCGCCATGCTTTGAGTGAACCCTTGGTATTTCTAGCTGATATGATCCTAGTGATCTGAGTGATCTGTTGGGTTTATATTCATTGAGCATATCTGCAATGTATTGAGGTCCTAGGCCATTGAATGATTTATATACCAGTAATAATACTTTAAAATCAATCCTAAATTTAACTGGGAGCCAGTGTAAAGACCTGAGGACTGGTGTGATATGTTCATATTTTCTAGTTCTGCTCAGAATCCTGGCGGCAGCGTTCTGTATGAGCTGCAACTGTCTAATGGTCTTTTTGGGAAGGCCAGTGAGGAGTCCGTTACAGTAATCCACCCTGCTGGTGATGAAAGCATGAACAAGTTTCTCTAAGTCTTGTCTGGAAACAAAGCATCTAATTCTTGCAATATTTTTCAGATGGTAGTATGCTGATTTGGTTATTGCTTTGACATGACTACTGAAACTAAGGTCTGACTCTAGTGTCACACCAAGATTCCTGACTTGATTTTTAATTGTTTGACCCCTAGAGTGAAGGTATGCGTTCACCTTGAGAACTTCATCTTTGTTTCCAAATGCAATTGCTTCAGTTTTGTCTTTGTTTAATTGAAGAAAGTTTTGACACATCCAATTGTTGACTTCATCGATGCATTGGCACAGGGAGTCAATGGGGCTGTAATCGTTAGGCGATAGAGCTAAGTAGATCTGTGTGTCGTCTGCATAGCTGTGGTAAGCAATTTTGTTCTTTCTCATTATTTTGCTCATTGGGAGCATATACAGGTTGAACAGGATTGGCGCAAGAATTGAGCCTTGAGGGACTCCGCATGTCATGGATGTCCACTCAGACTTATGATCTCCTATACTCACATAATAACCTCTCCCATCTAAGTATGACCTGAACCATTTTAGGACTATCCCAGAAAGCCCCACCCAGTTTTCCAGCCTGTCAAGAAGTATGTTATGATCGACAGTGTCAAATGCAGCACTGAGGTCGAGTAGTATCAGCACTGATAATTTGCCTGAATCAGTATTTAAGCGAATATCGTTTATTATCTTTATGAGCGCTGTCTCTGTGCTGTGATGTGGTCGGAAACCAGATTGAAAATTGTCAAAGTATCCATTCGCGCATAAGAATTTATTCAGCTGATTGAAGACAACTTTTTCAATGATCTTGCCTATGAAAGGAAGATTTGAGATCGGTCTATAGCTGCTTAATATGGTCTTATCCAGATTGTTCTTTTTCAGGAGGGGCTTTACAACTGCAGTTTTCAGGGAGTTTGGAAAACTCCCAGAGAGAAGTGAGGCATTTACCACTTCTAGAAGATCTGCTTCTAAGCTGTTTAACACACTTTTGAAAAATGATGTGGGAAGGGTGTCAAGAGAACAGGTTGATGTTTTAAGGTGTTGTACGGTTTCTTCCAAAATTGTGCCATCAATTTCTTTGAAGTCAGACATAGTAACAACTTTCTCAGGTGGTTTGATTATCTGTCTAACCCCAGGGCAACTCAAGGATGTGCTGATCACCTTTCTGATATTATTGATTTTCTCACAGAAGAAAGAGGCAAACTCACTGCACTTGTTGTCTGAGAGCATTTCACTGGGAATCTGGTTTGGCGGGTTTGTCAGTCTCTCTACAGTAGCAAAAAGAGTGCGTGTGTTGTTTAAATTACTGTTTATAATATTTGAGAAGAAAGTCTGTCTAGCTTTGCCTAGTTCCATATTAAAAGCATGTAGGCTGTCTTTGTAGATGTTATAATGGACTACAAGTTTTGTCTTCCGCCATATGCGTTCTGCTTTTCTGCATTGTCTTTTCATATTTTGCACTGCTGTTGAGTTTCTCCAAGGTGCTTTTTGTCTGCCACTCTTCTTCCTGACTTTCACAGGAGCAATATCATCAATTACAGTTTTAACTTTTGAGTTAAAGGAATCAAGGAGAAAATCAACAGAGTCTGCAGATATGCTTGGTGTTAAGGATATAGCCTTCATAAATAGTACACTAGTGTTCTCATTTAAGCATCTCTTCTTGACAGACACAGACCTAGCTTCAGTGGCAGGAGAGATCAATATATCAAAGAAAATACAGAAATGATCAGACAGTGCTAAATCCTTGATAACAATCGATGAAATGTTTAGACATTTGCTACGCAAATGTCTATAGTGCTTTAAGGTATTTAAAGGAATGCTGTATATTTGTCACCATACATTATCTTGCATTTACTGATGTTGAATATGGGTTTTATTGTCTTGTCTTGTAAACTGAAACATTTGTTGTTTCTATTAAACATAAGTTGTTGCAAATTTTTCAAAAAGTTGACCAGGAATTATGTCAAGAGGACATTGTTGGCTTACAGATGAGGGGCAATTTATGATGGTCTTCGAAGTATCGGGTAGAATTATAAATGGATCAACATGTGTTGTCATCATTTAACAGCAAAAATGAGTTGAAAAATTGTTTACAATAAGGTTGTATTTGTTAACATTAATATCAGCTAATGTGAACTAAAAATTAGCAATAATCGTCATTTGTTAATTGTGTTCATTGTTTATTAACCCATGTTAGAGACACATTTTTATAAATGTAACAATTAGCATAAACTGAGATTATTAACTGTTGTAAAATGATTGTTTGTTGCTGGTTTATGTTTGATAATGTAGAACAATGATGTTAACAAATGCAATCTTTATTGTCTGTTCTGTTCTGTTCTGTTGTCTGATCTGTTCTGACTCTTTTCTTCTCTACTCTTTTCTTCTCTATTCTAAAAAAAAAAAATGTATGAATGAATGGTTCCGTATACTGTGTTAGGCTATATGAGACCAGTCTTCTTTTTGATTGCACTTATGCTTTTGTTGTACTTATGCTGTCCTAATTGCTTCCATTATCTACCCCACTTGTAAGTCGCTTTGGATAAAAGAATTGTATTGTGAATGGTCACCAAGTAAGTGTTAATGTTATGATATGAATTAAATCTTATCTTATTAAATTATTATATTTTTATTGTTGATGATCATTTATCACATTTTATAATGTGGTCTTGTGGTATGATGACTGAATGTGAGACATTTACGGCAAACCAGTCTGCAGAAAATTGTCAAGAAATGATTTGAATCCAAATGCCGCATTGGCAGAGAGCATAAGCAAGTCTTTAAAACATGTTTGTTGAGATTTTACTGAAAAAGCTTCTGTGCTCATGATGTCATCCTCCCGCAGCTCACTGCCTGCTCTAATCTCTCTTCTCCATCCCATCCATCCTGCTCGCAGTCGTCTAATAGATCTGATTCACAAACACTCATATTAATGGATTTCATGCCAAGACATTACATTGATTCTCTGTGCAACCGTGTCTAAATGTGTTAACATTCTACATTGATATTCATTTCCTAAACCAGCAGTATTTCATCCATTTTATTTGTGTGTTTTTATAAATGTATAATCCATATGATGTCATGTGAATGTACAATAAATCATGGTGGTTTTGCGGTGAGATTTAAGTCATGTGTGTCAGCTGCAGATTTTGATCTTTTGTCACACAAGAACATTTCTCTGTACGGTGAAGACTAGCACAACACATTCACAAGTTCAGTTGATCTTTTGGGCATGTGAAGTGTTGCTTTGTGTTTCTTAAACGTTTGGGGATGTTAAGAAAAGATTGTGGCTTTAGATCAGGTCTAGCTGCTGTGTATTCCTGGATGAGGACTGTAACAAACACACCTATCAAACACCCATTTTTAGCCCATTGACCATTCCATATTTGACTGGACATTCAGCGTCGTCGTCCACTTGTCTTAATGGTGATATTTATTCTGGCTGATTTGCATCCAGCCGAGCGTGGAATTCTTCATTTTTTTTAATCACACACTCTCATTCGCTCAATTTGAAGGGCACATTCAGATTATAACTGCACACTGTGATCTGGTGATTTTCTGAACTCTCCTTCTGTCAGGGAGGAAGCAGTCAACCCAATTACAGGCTGTGATCCAGTCTCTCTTGAATGAAGACAACATCTAACATCTATTGTCTGGTTCGGAGGCCTATATCGACCGGGGGATGAAGTTGTAATGAGAAATGATGCAACTGCAGAGACTTTCCTTTGATGTGGGTTAATGTGTATTAGGGATGAACCGAATGTCCGGAATAATAAAGAGAAAGAGAGAGAGTTAATGTTGAATGACACTTTTTAATGAAGTGTTTTGCTGTAGGGGAACAGTGTACAATACATTCTTTCAGCAGTCAGTTATAGGCTATTCATGTTTTGTTTTAATTTAATTGTTTCGCTCAGTTTTATTTGACGTTATATTGTATTATATTGAAAAGCAAGAAAAAATATAAAAAACCCATTTTGACCATTGAATAAACTGAATAGTGAAAAAGTGGCCTAAATAAATAGAAGAAATGCAAAAAGCCATGTTCGGTATTAGGCCTTCGGCCAAGAATATTTATTTGGTTGCAGCCCTGGTGCGTATCACAAGAGTGCATTGAAATCTAACATTGTGTGACTGTGTCCAAAGAAGAATATTGAGCTTAATTAAGAAAGGAATTCACTTCTGAATGTAAATGTTATGTGAATGTAAAACAGACTGCGGTTAAGCACTGAATATACACTTTTGTGTGTGTGTATGTGTATATATTCATAATGATATTATTTTTTTTGGGCTGTAACAATTAAAATCAATTAAAATATGTGATGATTCAAACCGGTTGAGATGTTGTTTGAAACGCAATGCATGTTTTAAACTGCAGGGGCCGCTGTGTTTACTGCAATCTTATGTTATCTTAAATGTAAAAAAATCCTAGAAAAGCACAAACAAAGTCTGATTTTGTTTTTATTCATTTTGCATTTTAAGGCAGTCGTGGCCTAATGGTTAGAGAGTCAGACTCGTGATCAGAAGGTTGCTGATTTAAACCTCAGGGCCAGCGGGTAACAACTGAGGTGCCCGTTGAGCAAGGCACCTAAGCCCTACGTGCTCCCCGAGTGCTGCAGTGATAGCTGCCCACTGCTATGTGTGTTCACAACTCTCTGGATGGTTAAAAGCAGAGGTCACATTTCGGGTATAAGTCACCATACCTGACAAATAGGTCACTTTCACTTTATATTTATTTTATTTGGAATACTTTTAAAAAATTGCAGTTAAGTTTTATTATTTGACATCAAATATATTTTATTTTACAAAAAATGGACAGCATTTGAGAAATAATAAAAGGGCAGTTTTTCATTTCTTGTTTGTCTCAACTCATACTGTAGACTGTGAATGAATCGTATCGTGAGCTGAGTGAATAATTACATCTCTATTATTTTACAATAAATTACGTTAGTTTAGATCTAGTTTGCTATGATAATTCACATGCGCTTGAGGCTTGTTATATTTGTAAAACGGCTGGTTATGAAGTAATCTACTATGAGAGGACAACTTTCCAAGACGGAGCGCTAGTGATGGTCTTCATCAGTCCAGGTCCACATCCTTGAAAAATGGGCTCCTGTGAAGCTCTTCTCTGGTGAACTGTGTCCTCTCTCATAGACGACCTCACAGTTGAAATGGTCACTGTAACAAAGTTCAGATTTTTCAATGGACTGTGTTTCGATTCGCTCCATTGGTGCAGGAAACGAGAGTCATTTCTGATGAGGTAATAAGGATCTGGAGGTGGAATGGAAACATTAATTGTTCAGAAAGGTTGAGCTGATCTGATATGGCTTTGTCTTTAGCATGATTAGTTCCTTAATGATGGTTAGAATGTGTCCATTCCTTCTCCAGATAGAAATCTCCAGATCTACAGACCAGCATTGGTTTCCAGTAACTCAGAATCTGTGATTAGATTAGATCTGTTGTCTCTGATGTCTGAATCATGAGTTTACAAACAGGACTAATGCTCATATCCTAAATGTGATGTGTAGGTGTGTGTTGGAAAAGTAACAACATGACTTTACTTACTAACCTTAAGTGTTGTAATGGCAAGACTGTCTTCAATTCTAAAATGTAATTTCCTAATATTACAATTATCCAAATTTAATGGAGATCTGGTATACTTGTAACACTCAATAACTAATGCACTGGCATATCAGGTTTGTGTGTGTACGGTTCAAGAGCTGTTAAAGTAATTGATACCTTCAGTGTTTTAGTGATGGAGTGTAATGTCATTTAAAATACATTTATACCATGGTCTGTTTGAACACTGGATTCTGATTGGCTGGACGGTGTGCATTAAAAGCATTTAACGCACTGGTAACTCCAATCAGTTTAATTGCATTTAAAATTAACTGACAAAATAAAAAAATTCACCTGTATGTTCTAAAATGACACCGTAAACATCAATAAAAGCTTTAAATTGACAAATAACAATGGTAATCCACGGCCAGCCGGATTTTAATGCACTTCGCGGAGGCAACCGCTTAGCATCGGAGGGTTCTTCGCTTCGCTAGCCGTGCATTATCCCTTACTTAAATCAATGGGTTTCATTCATTAAAAACAAGCAGAACATTTTTTGTGTATACGGTTATTAAAATCGGTTTGACGAAAATCTTTGGATTCATGAAAATATTAGTATTTTCAAAATGTTAGTTTTTACGAAAGAAATGTTTTCCATAACGTGTGTAAACCGTGCATAAAACTGCACATAACGTTCAGTATTCTTTTAGACAAACTGATGAAGCAGCATTTTGATGGACTATGTAGGCCTATCATAATGATATTTCACTAAAAATCTTCGTGCGAATTCACAGCTTGAATTGAACATTTTCAACTTGCCGATTTGAGTTATTCACATCGCCTGCCGCAAGTTTGCGTCTATGTGCGTCTTTGCATTGACTTGGTATGTAATTTACTCGCGGGTTTGATGTGAACACAGCATAAGTGTTGCGGATATTGTAGATCTACAGAATAATGCTAAATCCATCCAATTATCTGGTCGTTTCAGAAGAGCCCCATTATTGTATCTGACTAAAACGCTTTGGTGGACTCAGTTTAATTGTTGAATTTATTGAAAACTGAAAAACTGAAACGGTACGTTTTTTTGGACAAGTCTTGCTCACGTCTTCTAAAGTTGTCTATAATTTCTGCATGTTTTCCGTTAACAGGTGCTTAATGACATTCATGTTTTTTTACCAAATGAGATTTATACATTGTACGTATACATTTTCTTTTGATTTATTAGGCTTTTTTTCTTACAGATTTTTACAGTGTTTAAGAGTAGAATTAGTTTCAGTTTTGTTTGATATTTTTTCTACTGTAGCTTGTTTATAGACTGTTTAGTTGGACACACGCACCTGACCTGAAGTAAACTTCCCCTCTGTGTTTGTTATTATATTATTATCATTTTATTGTATAGTATGTATAATATTGAATGCATATTAATTTAGAAACAAACGTATATGATAATGCAATGTTAGTGTCTTTGGATAAAAGCGTCTGCCGAATGCATAAGTGTAATGTAATGTCATTTTATGCAAGGAAATGCAAAAAGTTAAGTTTGCACCACGATAGCGTGCATGTGCAGTAAGACTTTTGTTTCTTTGAAACCGTCTATAGTACAATCACTGGTTACATACGTGTTATTTATGGACCTGATTTGGTAACAGTACAGCAGTTTAGTTTAAATACTTCATATATCATACATCAGATGGATGTGTTTTGTATCAACTGTGTAGAAAGCATTACTGTAAAACACTCCTGGTTGAGGTGCAGGGTAACATGGGCCTTTGTGTGCTTGTTAATTGAATTGAATCTGACTCGGATCAGTTTAATAAATGTAATTGACACAGTTAATGCCTGCTGACCTGTCCAACATGCCCAGATTTTAAAAGCTTTAGGCTAAGCCTTTTCCTAATGAGCCCAAATCGAGCAGTTTTACAGTCGTCCCTGGCCTCGCCGGTATATTTCAGCAGCGTTTAATGCAATGAAAACCACCTTTGAGATTTAAGGTTACCGAGTAGCCCTAGCTGCAGATTTAATGATCTTTAGGCCGCTCGCTCTTCTTTTGGAAGGGGGTAGAATAGCTCACATTGTGTTCTGGATCAATGTCATCAATGGTCTTTACTGTGATGAGATGGTGTTTTCTCAGTGACGTTGGACTTGTGGGAGCGCAGATGAACATCAGGGAGCGGTTGACATCTGAAGTCGTCTCTGTGCCAGCGTTTATCTGCACATTCTTTCCTAATAGTTGCCACCGGGCTGATGAAGCTACATCTCTATTGTGTGATTGTGTTGACACCTAGTGCTCGAACAACTTGCGCTTGTGCATTTTTCAACATCTGCTTACTGTCAAAACATGTTGTGCATGAAATCTTATCGCAATAATTGCAGCGGCTTTTGATGCTAGAATTGCAATAACAATCCACAGTGATGATGTTCTCATTATCGTGTTTGATTCTGTGCACACTTAAAGAGAGAGAGTTCACCCCAAATGAATTCATCTCATGTCATTCAAAACCTGTATATATCCACTTCTGTGGAATACAAAAGAAGATATTTTGAGAAATGTGTCCATACAATGTGCTTCAAAATGTAGTTTTTGAGGTGAACAGTAACTAACTATTTTATTGTGTGAAATTTGCATTGTGCGTTTATTTTTTCTTCCATTCCCTCGCTGAATTTGTTATTTACATGAATGCTTTATATGTTATAAAATGTATGTTAATTGTTACACAATTCAGGGTTACAGGAGCAGGTTTTCTGCTCTGAAGATGATCGTGGTGTTGTGCGGTAGATCTTCGGAAAGCTTTAAAAAATATTTAATTGTTTTTAGTCATGCATTGTTTGTTGTGAACAAAAATAAGATGTTGTTTACTTGCATACAGTTGACATTTTGGTAAACATTCAATATGGCTGAGGGGAAAATGGGTTTAAGGAAATGTGTGTTGATTTCACCTGCACGTCCTGACACCTGGGGGTATTTAGTGCTTAAATCTTGACAACAGAAATACCCGTGAAGCTCACAAAGAAACAGGACTTCCACTCAAATGTATTTTATCTCTGAAAACACATTGCACAATAAATACAAGGTAAAGTATGGCATAGAGATGCAAGCGCTGTCGGATTAAACATTTAAGCAAAACTTGGGCTGTTTGCGGGTTTGGTGAACATGACTTGATGAGCGCTATCGTGCTTAAACATGCAACAAAGATGAATTGAAAGTCTTTCTGAATTCTTTATACGCTTCAAATGGAGACCGCTAATTACTCACGTCTGGAACAATGAGTGCCGCTCGCAAACTGCAAGGTCACGGACAAACAGTGACGTGTTGAACAAGCTCGTAGATTTTTATTAATGCCCTCAAAGCACTCGATAAATATCCGAGCCTGCTTTCTCATGTAGCAACCCATGCTTCAGTCATCAGATAAAAATCAAATATACTGAGGCACACGGTTGCCATGGCAACGGCACACATTTTCCGACAGTCGGCGATGAGCTTTATTCAGTCACAGTTTTATTTCAGTACTAATGGTCTTATCAATAGGCACTTTTTGTATGACAGCCGTCTCGCTTTTTCACGTGAAACAATGCGTGAAGAACATTTATGTTTTAATGCTGGACGTACGTCAGATAATAAACTTTTAATGCATGAGAAAAAAAAAATGAAAATTTAAGAGATGCGATGGCTGTTCCTCAGACGGGTGTTTAATACTGGCTTTATGGAAGCTGAGCGCAGATTTGTGTTCTGTCCTGTAGATCGTGACAGGAGCGAGATGGGCCGTATCAGTCACTTTTATTCTGCGGTTGAGGTCACATTGAGCCGTTTATATAATGTTGCCATGAGAACAGTGAAAAGCATCGCAATGGTTTTAGTCCCAGGTACGGAAATACGCAGTTATAATGACTTCTGAAACCAAACTGTTCCAAAAGCGTGTAGAAGAACATCTTTCCTTTTATAGGAAAGGTTAGGGGTGAGGAGTTTATAGTGTACTCTGTTGACGTTAAATGGCAAGAAGAAGAAGTTTCTTGGAAGGGACGGATGATTATTCTGAAGTTCCTATCAAATCTAACTTATCTCCTTTTTTTTCTGAGGATGCGGTGAAGCAACTTTTTTTGGCATGGTAGATTGAATCTATTTTGATCATTTGAAAATGTTCATTTTGGTCTAAAAATCTATCTAAAAAACTGATCCAGCTGCATCATGGCCAGTTCTTGTTTACAGTTAGAAAAGTACATACCGTTTTAATTGATATAATTATATATACAGAAGAGAAGTGGGGAAACTTTGGAAAAGAATGGAATCCTCTCATGATAAAGATCTAATGCGATGCTCGTCACTGTTTCTCTCTGCTGTTCTTCTGTTTTGATGATGATTAATGTTGTCAGACATCTGCAGTAATAGCCAGAAGAACACCAACAGGTAAAATAATCATGGAAATAGTCGTATTTCTTTTGTATTTGTAATATTGCAGTTCTTTTTGCTTATAGTTATTCAAAGCTGTGTATTTAAATCTATACTTGTAACTTTGCATTAGTTATCTGGACTTGTGGAAAAACATTTTAAGCGCATTCGAATTAAGTTTTTATATAAAGCGAGACCTTCCCTAAAAATGGAAGTGCTGTCATCATTTACTCCCCCTCTTGTCATTGTAAACCTGTGTGATGAACTTTCCTCTGCAGAACACGAAAGAAGATATTTTGAAGAAGGATGGTAACCATACAATGGCGTTTCTCATTCACTTCTATTATATGGACACAAAACCAAGTCAATGGGGACCGCCACCAACATTCTTTAAAATATCGTCTTTTGTGTTCAGACATTTTTGGGTGAATTATCCCTTTAGGAATAATTAGTACAATTTAAATAATGCACTTATAGAACATCATTACCCATGTGAAAAAAGTCTAATATTGTCAACTGCAGAGACCATTGCAGATTTTCATTCTAGGTGTATATCTGAATTTTAGCAAAATCAAAGCTCAGGAGTCACAAAGTCACCCAAAAGCGATGTGAAAGACTGACAGCATGACAAGACACATGTCAAGGGTGGTAAAAATTCCATAAAAGAACTTTTCCTGAAAACATGTACCAATATTACTGTTGTATCACTTAAAAGTGAATCTGAACTTTGCAGTATTTGAGGTCTGAACAAATACAGAGCATCATTTCTGTTATTTTCACCTGTTTCTCCAGTTTTCATTTTCTGCAGAGAAATGCAAATAGAAACATTGCTATATTTTTATTTGGTAGAAATATTGTTAGTAGTTCACAGAATGTAACAAAAATAATCATTCGACCAAAAACATACCTGTAAATAATTCAGAAAAGCTGAAAATGGTCTTTGAAATGGTTCCAGCATTTTTGCTGTGGCTGTGTATTGTCTTTAAATTTTTTAAATGATTAAACTAAATATTTTACTGTAAGCTACTAAAACACGTGATAATAGTAAAGCTAATAAAAGAAACAATGTGCATTGAGAAAAGCTCATAATTGCAGTGAGAGCTGGTGTGAGAAGCAGTCATTTCATCATGTGAATTGCTGACTCGGGTCTAAGGGGAGATCTTTTCCAGACCATAAATTAGGCAGCGACTCTTCTACCCTCAGCCGTATTTTCTGATGTACGGAGAGCCATTAACTGTCACACATATGCACCGCTACCTGCGTCAAAGTCTTAATGACTGTAGATTTAGAGTCCGTGGGGGCATCGGGTGCAGAATGTATTAATTGATTCATCATCGCACAGCTACATAGGATGCTTTTGCAAGAGTTCCAGATTAACATGATGGCACTTTGAACATATCTATGCACTCTTTACACTCCTGAACTATTATCTAGAATTGCAAATGATGAAACGGGATATGATGCTCTCAGTTGGAAGGGTGCAATAACAACATATCAGCTGTCTCGTGCATTTGTCTGGTTATTTCCCGCTCCATTATCTCAAAAGCTGTCATTGTGTTGGGTTATGAACTGTTCCTCCAGTGCTCTGTTACAGTAATGTGAGACTTTTCAAAATGATTAGTTTATAAACACAGTAATGTCTGGAAATTTTAGACAATCAATTTCCTTTCAACAGCTTCTCGGTGCTTAATTTTACGGAAATCAAGCAGGTGAATCTCACCAAGCGAGGGAGCGACACGACATCACTTCTATTAAAAGGAACAAAGCTGTCATTCATTGCGAGCAGCGTGATTTTAACATGGCTTTTTGGGTTACAATGGGAGTACGTATGTGAAGTCGTTTACAATGTGTGCACCATAAATGATGTGTAGCAGGTGTCAGAACATTTAAGTGGAAATAAATTCACAAACTAATTGTAATAACTAATAACTAAATGTGCTTCGCAAGTATAGGGAGGATTCTCTCACACGATTGAACAATCTAGTGATTTAAAGACCTGGAACTGATCCTTTAAAAGGAACCAAGGCTATAGAGAAATGTACGGCTTAATAGGTTGTAACAGCCTTACACTGCTAGCATTTGTTGTTAGAAACACATTAAATATTTTAAATTCTTTAATAAAACTAAATGTAATACTCATTTTAACCTAAGGATTAGACATGTTCTTTTTCAATGAATGATCATTGTTAACCAATTTTCATACATTTGAATATTGTTTGTCAGAAACATACATATTAATAACCAAAATCATTGCGAATGTATTATATACACAATGTTTTTAGCCATTATAAATTGTATTTGAGCTAATATTCACATGTGCTCTAATACAGAATAAATAAACAAACCGCAAACATTATATTATTGTGTTTCTCAGTACATCTCATAATGTACAATGTATATGATCATGGTGGATGAGGATGTGTTCAATAGTCTTTGAAACTATGATTTAATGCACATTTACCTTGACAAGACGCTTACTGAATGCATTCTTTTGTATCAGACAGGCTGGCTTAGAGGATATTCAATTCAATTCAATTCAAGTTTATTTATAAAGTGCTTTTCACAATGTGTATTGTTTCAAAGCAGCTTTACAGGGGCAAACAGGAAAAACAGAAAAGTTAAAACACAGCACAGTGCATGGTATTTATACAACGAGTAAGATCACTCTAATAAATAATATCTAATTTCTAAATAAATAAATAAACAAATGAATGAAGTCTCCTATATAACACCACCTACTGTCCTTGTGTTTTTATATATCTGATCTGATATCTTCCATCTCATATTTTACTGTTATATATTGAAAACGTGTCAGTGCTTCTCTGTAGCATGAGGAGAATGGGTTTAGGTTGCAACTATTTGACGTCACAGATTTTGACAGCCTAGGATAATTCTTTTTATATACATTTATAAAAGTACTGCGACTGTTACACTGTTTATTACATTCACATTTATAAAGTCAATGCCGTTGTTAATATATTAAGTCATACATCTCTCTCTCTATAACCGAGGATTCCTTTTAATAATCCAAAATTATGCCATTTTATTCTGTGATTGTTTCGATTCATTACAATAAATAGTTTGATTAAACCAGCACAGTTATTTCTGTCACACGTCAGAATCCGAGGTGAACGGAACATTCAACTTCACGACTTCACGCTGACATTACCAAGTTTCCTGTGCTGGTAATTTGCATGTATGTGTCACCGCACAGCCCCTGCGAGAGAAGTCTGTTTGAATTGTGCAAATATCATAACCATTTAAATATCACGTATCATTGATATTCCGCATGCAGGGTCTGTGGGTTTCCGTGGAGAGAAGACGGAATGGAAAGGAGGGATGCGGTGGGGAATGAACGACGCCTTTGAGCCTGACGCAAATCGATGAGACAAACACGCCGGTCTGAATGTCACCGTTTTCATCCACCAGAGGACTGTTAAATTACTGCTGACTAACATCTGGATGAAATATGTCCAAACAGAGTAATAGTGATATTATTAATGTGCAGACTGGCCAGCATCACACAGCTCTCTTTTTTAGCTTTTTGACGATATTTAAAGCAGCAGTTCACACACAAAAAATAATTCTTTCATGAATAACTCGCCCTCAAGTTGTTCCAAACCTGTCTAAAAGATATTTGGAAGAATGTTAGCAACAGAGATTTCTAGGGCACAATTGACTACCACAGTAGAAATCATTTACACATAATAATGTTTAATAATTGTGTTTTACACAAAAGGTGATATTTTGAGGAATTTAGGAAAACAAACCCTTTGACCACCAGTTAGCTTTTTCCACTATGGTAGTCAATGATGTCCCAGAAATTTCAGTTGTAACTGATAGATGAGAGGTTTTTAAGAAAGGGTGTAAGAGAGAGAAGCCTTGAGAGGTACCTGTATCAATACATATTTACAAACCTTTGATAAATAACATGTTGAGCTTTGGAAATGAGACTGTCAAGCGCTGTGCTACAACTCTGTCAGAGTCTCTTTTCCTCAAAGTTCTCCTTTCAGTTTTCACATCTCAGCATTCCATCCTCGTGCCTTTCAAAATATCTCCTGAGCTCTTGTTTCTCACGGTTCTGTTTAATAGAAACATGGAGCAAAATGCGCTTGTAGATTGAATGAGATGTTTTTCCTGTGAATTCTATCACGCGGGGGACGTCTGGACTTCAAAGTGATAGTTGTGGCTTTGGAAAGCGTCTGTCAGGACCCTTCCGAGTGTGTGTTGTGAACTGAAACGGGTCATTTTAGATGAATGAGAATGGGGTGCAGGAGTACAGAATGTCAGATCAGTGTTCAGGGGACTCTCTCCAGTGAATGTACAAGATAAATGATGAAATTTGATTGATTCTTTTACTCCCTCATATCATTCTTAACCTGTATGACATTCTCTGTTTTCTGCAAAACACAAAAGTAGATAGTTTGAAGAACGTTTATAACCAAACAACATTGAGTCCCATTGACTTCCATCATCTGGACACAAAACCACAGAGACATTTCACAATATATCTTCTATCTAAACTAACAGGTTTTGAATGACATGAGGGCGAATAAATGAACTTTTATTTGTGGGCCAACTATTCCTGTCATAAACCCTATTCGAACAAAACTTTAAACTACCATCTTGGCCATCAAGTTTTTAATGCTCTTAAAAAGAAATAAAATGAAAGTCCTGCAGATAAATTCCAATGAAGATGAATTGAGTCCATGCAACATTTTCGATTCCATCCACCCTCCTCCAAAAATGCAGACGGCATCTAGACATCCACAGCCAGACTGTCGGTCGATATTCAGAGTCCAACATTTGATGAAGAACTTTGAGAGACATGTATGCTTCTGCAGATCAATGTATAACCTCACCTCTCCCATAAACCATTTGACTATCTAGTCTTTGTTCCTGGTGGGTTCCCTGCGCTGTAGTATCGCATCGGTCTGAAGCGATGACTCACCGCTCACAGGCTGTGGCCGGTCACCGCATTATTGCGACGCAGACCTGAGCCCTATGAAATGACTGCAATTACCCCTGTTCGTTCACTAGCTAAAAATAACCACAGCCGGGACGGGAACATCTAGCGTTCTATCACGTACACCTGTTTACTCGTCTGTTTGATCCGCAGAGCCCAGTTTCCTGAAAATATTTCTTCTTGCACTCCGTGGCATTTAATGTAGTCTCTGTTACCCTGCTGTGGCTGAGGAGGTGTTGATGGATGCTTCTCAATGCTGTGTGAAGTCCATACATCTTTCATAGCAACATTGTGTAGAAAGAAGCAGACATTTTTCAATCAGCCCGCTCGCCGCCGTGTGATGTGAGTCCATTTGTCTTTGGAAACAGTCAGATGAGGAAGGTTTGTTTCGAGACGTACTGTTGAAATGTTGCTGAAGTGATTTGGATTCAAATGAGCGTGTGTGTGAATGTGTAGCCGTCCAGATGGAAGACAACAGAATACGATACGTTCACAGAGCTTAATAAGGTTTAATCTTTCTCTTGTCCGTCATTTTAAAAATGATATAGTCAAAATTGAGCTTACTTTCTTTTTTGGATGATTTATTTTGTTGCCATTACTGCAAAGGAAAATGTTTGTAATATCGCTCTGCCTCTCTCATGTGACTTCAGCCACCAAGCCCTCGTCTCTCTCCACCTGTCATAGAGGCAGCGTTACACAATCCAATTAATTCCTGACAGATAAAAACCTTCCTACATGTTCTATTCTCATTAAATGTCCTGTGGCACTTTGAAACATTTCAGAATATGGAAATAAAATGGGTCTCAAAGGCTGTTTCATGTCCACATAACATAGGCGGCGTAAAATGAAAATGCCCACAGAGCTAGACAAATATAATACAAGTCAAATGTATTTTAAAGGGATAGTTCACACAAAAATGAAAATGCTCTCATCATTTACTCACCCAAACCTCTATACATTTCTTTGTTCTGCTAAACACAAAGAAAGATATTTGGAAGAATGTCAACAGATCTCATCCGCATTGACTGAGGGAAAGTAAATGATGACAGAATTTTCATTTTTGGATGAACTAACCCTTTCATTTAGTTTTTCTTGAATTCATCTGAACACTTAACAATAAGGTTGTTTATTTCACATCAGTAAATGCCGTAGCTAACATGAACTAACAATGCTTCTACAGCAATTCTTCATCTTAATGTCAATTTTAGCATTGACTAATTCATTTTTAAAATCAAAGGTTGTGTCCGTTAACGTTTGTAAATGCACAATGAACTAAAATGAATGAATATGGTGGGATTAACTAACAATAAGAAAGGTTAATAAATGCTGAAAAGCGATATTATTCAGTGTTAGCTAATTTTTCCTGCTTCACAAGATTTTATTCCAGAACCTGCTTTTGAATCGCTGTGGGTTTGTCTGGAAAGAGACGCATGATTATGTGCCTTCTGAGAGCCTCAGATAAGAAGCCGGTTTCATTTGGGTGACTCATCATCACGGCTGAAAGAAATGTTTTTTTTCCGTTTCCCCTCCAGAACTTTCATTTTCATCTCGCTCGCTGTATAAAGTGTAATACTCCAATGACAGTTTGATGTAATCCCGTTTCCTCTGAGAATTAAGAACAAAACTCACCGTGTTGTTCGAGATATTATGTCTGATCAACATTTACTTTCAAAGTGTGTGAAATATTGGGACTAATGTCACAGTACCGCACACAAGTTTCCTTCTTTCTCACCCGGATGCAACTTCTTCATCTCCAGACGTTTTTGCCTCCTCTGCAGTTTTGAGAGCAATCCCTCCTGCTGAGGCAGTTCAAGATGTACACCAACGCTGGATTTTTCTATTTCACTTGAACAAATTCTGTATGCCTCACTTTTTCGTGTACTTGTTTCTCTGCATATCAGTCAGTTTTTATTCTCGGGCTAATCTGACATGATTTTTGACATGACTCCATTTCAAGTTTCCTAAAACCTAAAGTCCATTTAATAATTTAGAAGGGTTGCGATACCAAAGAAAGGGTTACTACTGCAAATAAAACTACAGTAAATACTGCAGCATTCTATGTTTGACCAATCAGCATTGAGTATTTCAGAGAATATTGTTCTCTTTGTTTTATATTTTGGAATTAAGCACATCGCACTTTGACACGTCGTTACTGTTCTTGCAGTTTTATGTAAAAGTGTCTTTTTCA
This sequence comes from Triplophysa dalaica, assembly GCF_015846415.1. Taxonomy (NCBI): domain Eukaryota; kingdom Metazoa; phylum Chordata; class Actinopteri; order Cypriniformes; family Nemacheilidae; genus Triplophysa; species Triplophysa dalaica. The sequence continues at coordinate 266,834 of NC_079564.1, read as the reverse complement.
CTGTATTCTGTTTGACTGATGAAGTCTGAGCCCAACACTTACAGTCCTGTCTAACCGTTCTAGCAGTTGACACTTATGCGCACATTGGTTAAAAAATGTCTTCTGAGATCAATTGTAACTGCAAATGTGGTGAAGAAACGTATGATAGATGATGCATGTAAAATCACAGCTCACTCTGTGCAGCACTGCTATAAATCAGCACCCTTCACTCATGCGCTTTTCTTTTATTCTTTAATAATAGAGACGCATCGTATCAGGAACGATAGAGGTCATCACTGTACGTTCAGGGGGAGGGGGGTACGCAGGTATTATTCTTCACCAAAAATGATGAAGTGATTTCTTCAGCCTGCTGGGTGCTGTTGGTGTGGTCTCAAATGGTGTATTTTGATAAAACTTCATACTTTGACATACTGAATGTAATCTAAAGTAACGGAATGTAATCTAAAGTAAAGCTATTTTATTTATATATGGGTAGTTGACAAATAAACTGTGCCATGTGTCCTACGATGTGACGGCAAGAGTTTGGAAAACAAACTAGTAGGGATCCACTGATACGTAAATTTGGTCCGATAATGATAACTCATAATTCTTTAGCATTGGAAGCCGATAACAGATATATATATTGGCCGATATACCGTATCTAAATATTAACATAAAATACCCCGAGACTGAAACAAAAGGTCAAAAGTGGTTTACTTCATTATTTAAAAACTCTAATGACCATTAGTTCTCTTTTTTCCCTAAAATCATGTACCAAGCCCACTTTACACTAGTTAACCATTCTTTAACCCCAAACTTATCTTGTACATTTTTTATTTAATCTTCCAGAGCAACCCGCATGTCTAACACGTCTCCAGACAGAAAGCATTCACACACAAGTCTGATTCAAACAATATGCTTTTGTTCCTATAATTTACACATCCATAAATATCCAAACAACATAAGGACACATTTTTAGTTTAAGTTATATTTCTCTTATTTGTATTTTTCATTTATTTATTTTAGCGTTTTTTGAAGCTTCACAGCATCTTGTCACTATGAAGTGTCAATGGAGGAAAAAGATCTTTGGGTTCACCCAAAAATACCAACTCTGTCATTTATTCACCTTCAGCTCATTTAAAACAAATTAAAATTAAAGCTAAAGCTGTTATTGAGTCGTGGAACAAGATATTGACTTGTGTTCAACAATGAGGGTCAATGTGGGATAAAAAGCTTTCCTGTAGCTCAGTGGCAAGAGCATTGCGTTAAAAAACACAAGGTTCTGGGTTCGATCTCAGGGGATTGCAAACTATGTAAAATGTTTAGGATAAAGCAATGTAAATCACTTTGGATAACAGCGTCTGCCAAATGCCTAAATGTAAATGTTAATGTTGTTTGGTGACCAACATTCTTCAAAACATCATCTTTTGAGAAAGGAAGTCGTACAGGTACAGGAAAAATTATGAAAAATAAAATGGGTTGGACCATCCCTTTAAGTTTCACATTTCACCGAAACGATAACATCATACATGTTAACATTGATAGTGATGAGAGTAACCATCGTCACTTTTATTTTAACTGTTCCTGTAAACCTGTGGATGTCAAACGTCTCATGCCAATACTTTCGTTCTCTTCTGTTGTCTTTTAGGCGCAATCTGCCGATTTCTGATAGTCTTATTCAGCTAAACGCATAACTAATAATGAATGCTTTTAGACAGACATGGGAATAAAGACTTTCTTTCGTATTTTAAGTTAAAAGGTCAGAAATTATTCACCACATGATACAATCATTAGTCTAAACATCCTTTGTGATCTCTGAGTCAGAAGTGGAGAAAGCGGCTTCTTTTTTCATTAAGTGGGCTTTAAATGTACATTTGCATATTCCGACGGGCGTTCGCGTCTGACGGACTGACGTTAGGCATTAATGATTATGAATTTATGAATGCAGATTTATGCCCTCGCTAGAGCCCTTGAATTACTTTAAATCTGAAGATTATAATAACCACCATTTACTGTCGTAGAGAGTCTTACTCACTGCGTGTTGTTATCCATGACACATTATTTGCTTTCCAGCTGAATTTTACCACCCCGCTCCGCTCGTAACGCTGGAGGGCATCTGGTTTTGTTTTGATGGTCCTTGAAACCTTGCTGGTTGTTCAAAATGAGAACGTGGGCAGTTTACTCAACTCACGCTTCTGTAGAAAGCAAGGTACAGTAGAGCGAATATATTAACACCTGCACCTCCTTTAACAAGCTCTCCACATCCGGCTCCAGAGACTTTCTGTGGCTCACTTCTACCTCTTCTTCCCTCCGGCGGTCAAGGAAACACGGAGAGAAAGGATCGTAAATCTACCTATGGAGTTAAATTCATCTAGAAACAAAACTTCTGTTATGTTCCATCAAACGTTTTTATCCGTCAAACATGAAAGTTTTCTCTCTTCTGTATATTTGCGGGTGATATTCTCTTAATATGTCTGTTAAGATACCGCAAAATACATTTTCCAATTGATTTTTTTGTGCATTAGACTTAAGACTTAAGAAAGCTTTTTGTGAGACACCGAATGCAACAAAACGCTGTTTAAATATATGGCGACTGAGATTTGAAAACTTGAGGTTTGGAAATAAATATTATTTTCTTTTGTAGATATGAGTGATCTGATCATTAAACATAAATTAGAATGTTCTGTATAAATCATCAAGCCATAGCACCAGACTCATTTATGTGTTAGAGGTGTATCAGTCAAAAGCAACTTGCACTGACATATCTTAAAATAAATTCCTGCGATTGTTTTTTCTCAAGATGAACAAAGTCAGGTTTTTGGTAAAGTATGTTTTTTAAAACGACTTTAATGTCCCAATTTAACTAGTTAATAATCCCCTAGTCATTGAGTACTAAAGAAGCCTGTAGTCTTTATTTCATGCTAGCTGGTTGTTTTCATATATATTTCATCTATTTAAAAAAAATATTGCCTGTTATGGAGTACTTTGCCTTTTTGTCGTATTTTGTTTAATAAATCCCTTAAAAGTTTAGTGTTTTGTCCACTTTGTACCATACATCATTTGTGATGATTAAATCTTACCTGAGGGAGCATTAAAAGGTAATATTTGTTGTCATATTTGGCCACTATTGTATGTGCTCTATTGATGTGAGGGGTTTTAAGGGCCTCTGTGTGCAGTTATTCAAAATAAATGCTGGAGTCAGCAGGTACAATTACCACCAGGAGGCAGCATTGAACGTCCTGAGGTTATAATGTTAAATGTCAAATTTGAAGGCTGCAAATCATTGCATTTAATGATAATGAGGCTCTACAGTCTGCCTGATTCTCATTGTCTGCATACAGAGTTCATCTACATTCGTTCATCTTGTTTATGACTTAATGTGTCATGAAATCTCGTACGTGTCATGTCAGTATAACCCATCCTCATTTTGAGGTCCCTGTCTCTTCTGTTCCTCTGCTTGAATGATTTTCTGTTGGAGTTCTGTTGCACACTTTAAGGCGTCTCTTTCATAGGCTCGAAGTTGATTTGTTAATCTTCATACACTGACGTTGACATTTCCTGCGTGTCTGAGAAACGGGGTGTGGGATATGAAACTGCAGAGATCAGTAATCTAAACACGCGTGAATGCGGCTCTCTCGCTGTTGTAAGGGTCCAGGCCTTGTGAAATGCTGATGTGAGGGATCCAGCTTGTGGAAGCTTCAGGTCGGATCCGGCATTATGCGAGAGTGTTCTGGGCTTCAGTGATTTCAGGAGAGCACGGCTGAACGACGAGAGAGAGAGAGAGAGAGAGAGAGAGAGAGAGAGAGAGAGAGAGAGAGAGAGAGAGAGAGAAAGGAGAGAGAGATTAATTGCTGTGGTTATTATAACTGGTTTCCACAGACCCGAGCACTCGAGCATGCAGCCGTGCACACTCCTCTGTCCTTCATAGTTGTTAGAAAATGAATGTATGTGTTTCTTCAGGGAGACAATATAACTGAAGTGTTTAGATGTATTTGTGTAAAAACACCTTGAGCAATTACTTGATTTGATATATTAACTTTATAAACCTCTTATTATTAAGTTTCTTTTTTATTTTCTATAATATAAATCCAGTTTCAGATAGCTCTTGTTCGTATTGAAAGGCTTTCAGCATCGTTGAGAAAGTAAAAGTTTTTTTGCACGCATGTATGCATGTTTACAACTTTTGATGTGAATGTTGTGTCGACAAAAATATAATTGTTCAAACATATTCATAGTCTGATCAAATAATTGTGAGATTAGAAGTGTTCAAGGTTATTTTATGTATGGCGATTTTATGTATTTTAAGTAAATCGCAAGGTAAAATGTTGTTTGGGATTTCACAGATGGGTTCTCAATTGTTTTTTATTTGGAAGACTGAATAATGACAGAAAAAAGAAGTCTTCTAACAGTTTCTTTACAATGTTTAAAATTAGTTATGTGGAGAAAAACATAATTGTGCAAATTAATTGTTCTTTCATCAAAAACAGTTTCTTCATTATTCAGTGCTCCGTTTCAAACTCTTTTTGATGAAAGAAACAAACATGTTTGCACCATTATGTTTTTCTACACATAACTCATTTAAACTTGTAAAAGTAACTAATTTCACATTTATATTTTATATTTTCACATAATTATTGCATTTACAACGTTTGAAGGCAGTTATGCGAGGAAGAATATAATTGCGTATAACAATATAATTGTACCAATATGTTTTATTCTTTCATTACAAAACAAACAAATGTTCTTAAATGAATGACTTGTGGGCCAAATAATGAAGATAAAAGCAGTCAATAAGACGCCAGAACAGAAGTTGTTCAAAAACATGAAGCTGGTTGATAAAATCAGAGAGTATATTTCTGCAAAGGGTGATTATACTAAATCTGTAGTCTATGAGTAATATACTATTCTTTCTGGATTTTTTGCCATCATTTCCATAGTGACATTTAGGGCTGGGCAAAAAAATAGATTCATTGTTTTTTTAAATGCTGTTGATTTAATATCCGTTCTCAAAAGCTGTGAATGAATTTTCTTTCTTTCATATTTCCACAAACATTCATTAACGTGAGTGTTATTGCTACTACTATCCACTCGATGTCACTTTCCTTTTCAACTGGTGGATGTTACAACAGCGAGCGTTTCCTTCATTTGTTGCTTCATTAACATGGCGGATGCAGATGAATTTAACATCACGTCACATAAAAGGCAGCGTTTCACATGATTCAAGACTCTCTTAACTACTTACTACTTAAATTTTGTTTGTTGTATTGCATCTAACTGTAAATGTAAAATGACTTGTTCTGTTTCAATACACCCAAGTGTGTTTAAACTTTAAAATACTGGTTTGTGGCTCTTCATTTCATTTTTTATTCACCATTGTAATGTGATATTTAGTGATTTAAAAAAAATAACTCTATAATCATTGACTCGAACTGAGAACGGAGTTGAGAGCTTGTCGGAATGGAATCTGAACATCAGAATGGACAAACCGCCCAATTCCATAGTTTTGATGGTTTACTATCATTTTGAAAAATAAATACCTTCATGTTTTTCTTCCAGGTGTGTGCGAGTGACTAGAACAGATCATCAGATATTTGCAGTCAGTCACTTCTTTTCAGTGTGCGGATGTAAATTGTGATAAAGATGTAAATCAATATCTGGGAATTGGTTTGCCGTTTACTTTTCCTGTGTGATCCCGAGTATCTGGAAGTAGATTTTTAATCTATTTTCTGTCAGGGTGCTTGCCCATGCAAAATGTTAGGATGTGGTTGGCTGTCCATGTGTTGCTACGGTGCAGTTGCTAGGGGTTTTCAAAACGTATTTAAGCATTTGTGTGGTTTTGAGTGATCGGTGTGTGCACTCTTAGAAATGAAATGTTGTATTTAATTAATAAAGTTATGTCAACCGGTCCCACAAAACTTAGTTGCTTAAATGGAAAAGGTAATATACAATTAATTGTAACATAATGTTTTAAGTAAATCGCTCATAACTGTGTTAATTAAATGGTACATCACACACTTATTTTGAATAAATGTAAATTATTGTCTTGAATTTAAAGACTATAGCTTGATCTAAGATGACCTGATTAAGTTCAATTTATTTAACAAGAATAAGCTTTGCTAATGTTAACCATTTGTGTTTATTGTACTTAATGATTGGAACTTAGAGCAACTAAGTCTGTAGGTCAAATAAAAACACTAAAATTCAATTAAATGTTCAACATTTTACATATTATACATTTGTAACATTTATTAGACATTATCTCATTTAACTTCAATAAGATGATATTGAGAAAATAGAACTCAACGGAAATGCAAAAAAACTATTGTAACCGCCCACGACCTAACCAAAGGCAACAATTTTCTGAACAAGGGTAACCACCAAACTCAAAAATGTAACTAACTCTTTAAAAGATAAATGAACATTAAACACTAACAAGTGTTTCTTTTTACTGAAAAAAGCATAATATAAAACACTAAATTGAGAAAATAACTCTCAAAATGCAGTGTACGCAAAGCATGCTGGGAAATATAAGTCCTCTGGCCTATTATAACTATTTTATGTTAACACAACACAACTCCTTTATGTTGTCCCAACATGAATGGATTCAGTTATATGACTAAACATAAAACAATCATGTTGTAACCATATTTTCCAAAAGTTGTGTTGATTTAACTTAAGCAAGTTAAGTAAATTGAACAGGCAGCAAAAATTCTTTTTTGGAGTGTGTATGTTTGCTTACTGGCCCTGAGAATCCCTAAATGTGACTCAGGTCCCTCATTTAGCGCTGTGTTTTTTATTGTCTGACAGTGTAATGTTGTAGTTTTCAGTAAATTTGAGGTGTCATCCATGTCTGTAGCCCAAAAGCTGTATCCTAACCTACAGACTCATCACCTGACATTTCTCTCGGCTTTCAAACTCCTATTGAATTTTTTGCCTTCATCATTGATTATTCTCTATAGTTTCACATGAGCATCTTCTCACCCTTTATCTGCTGAGGGACTGAGTTTCACCCCACACGAAACCCAATATTCGTCTCTCTTTGCCCTGCAAGAACGCACAAAACGGAAACCGCCGTCAGCAAAAACCCGGGCGGCTCACGTTTCCAAAACCTCCCCGCATGGCAAGAGGGTGTTATGAGCTAGAACCATCCAGACTGCACCACCCACTCGTCCCGACCGTCCTGGACAAGACCTACAAGTTTGAAAGCCTCTCCCTTCAATCGCAAGAATGGGCACCGCAGAAGAAGACGAGCAGCCGGGGCCGTCCGACATCACCGTGTTCGGAGCCAACTGCACCCTTCACGGCCTGAGCCACATCTTTCTGCCGGGTGGAGTGACCATCAGACGTCTGCTCTGGGCTGCAGCTTTCACCTCCTCCCTGTCCATTTTCCTCTACCAGGTGGCCGGGGCGGTGATGGACTACTATAGCTATCCTCACGTTACCATCCTGGACGAAATGGACAGCCCGCTCATGTACTTCCCGGCCATCACCATGTGCAACTACAACAGCTTCAGACGCTCCAAGATGGTGAGGAATGATCTGTTCTGGATGGCCGGATTGCTCGGTGTGGAGCAGAGCGACTTCGACGACTTCATGGGGGCGTTGGGGCAGCCGCTGGACGACAGCAAGTTCTTTCCAAGCAAGACCTTTAACATGCTGGAGTTCGTGCAGAGGACCAGTCACAGCATCGATGAGATGCTCCTTGATTGCAAGTATCGTGGAAAAGATTGCGGGCCGGAGAACTTCACGACTGTGAGTATGATGGGCAGATTGGTTTCTTTATGTAACGCAGTTAAGTTATTAGCTCGAAGGGCAAATTTGGTCACAGATCTCAGTGTCTTCAATTCTGTATTAAACAATAGGACGCATGAGCAGTCAAGTTTGATTGTTGTTTAATTAATGACCTCACAAGATCGTTGATTAGATTTTTCTTCGGCACGGAATCAACCGGAGCGTCATGAAAATCTCGCCAAATTTCATGTCACTTAACATTTCTTCTGATAGAAAACATCTTAGTCTACCAGCGAGCGGCTGTCAAGATGAGGAAAGCTAAAAGAAGGATTGCATTTCAATGATACGGCTCATTGATTTGAGTAATGAAAGCGGAGGAGCACCCGGGGTCTGTTGCCGGAGAAAGAATCTGTCCTTAACACCCATATTTTAAACTTGATCTTCTCCATCACAGAAGCCCCAGACCTGACGTTTGACCATCACAAGTGATGCTAGATCAGTCCTCTCTCTTCTCTGTCCAATCTAGGGCTCTAAAGCGGTGGAGCTGTCACGTCCTTGCGTTCGCCGGACTTTCGATTTCAGCTGAATATCGGTAATTCAAGTTGCCAAGTCAGCTCTAAGTATAGAGAGATTTGATCAAATATGTATGAACTCCTTCATCGCCTGCATGTTTTCCAAGCCTTGGGCATGGAGGTCTGATAGTCTGACTGAGATCATTAGCAAGAAACCTATCCATCAGTCAGACGCTAATGCTGTTGAGCGTCGCTTTAGCCCGTGACCAAACTTTTAATTGCTGCATTAAAATGACCAAGCCTCCAAAAATGACCCTGTTTGTTTCGTACATTTCATTTAGCATCAACTGCAACGCACATGTTCCAATATTGCATTAGCTCCAACACTAAAATTAAATCCAACAAAGCAATCGATGGCATAGTCGATAAGGTGGTAAGGTTTGTGTAAAACAATCCCAAAGTCATTTTCGGCTGCGTTGTATTTGATATTAACTTCAAGTGTTTTATTCTGGAACATCTGCACAACGACTCTTTGATCTACAGTAGTGTGTTCAGCTTGTGTCTTGATGAAAGTGTCAAGCTGTTGTCCAGACCTGAGGTTAATAATGTTGTTGGCAGCTGCTATGTCTACATAATGTCTTTCATTAAGGTGTGTGAGGTTTCCCACGGATTGTCTTTCAGTATTATGGTGCGGCCTAATCAATGTCAATGTTTACATTACACAACAGTCAGATCATTATAGGAACACGTCACCTAAATATGAAACACTTCATCTTCATGTCATTCCTCAGACACTGTACATTTGGAACCACTCAAAGCAAACTTTGCATCTGATATTTTGGCTGTTCATCCTGTTTTAGTTTTGATTGCATTTTTATTCTGAATTTGGGTAAAATGTTGTCACTAGTTTACAGAATGAAACCGAAAGGATCGTTTTACTTGAACGCCTGTAAATAGTAAAATGAGAAAAACGGAAAATCTTTTTGTAATGGTCTGTTCATTTTTTTACTTTTTGCTTTACATGTATGCATGACATTTTATACTAAAATGTCTCTGTTATCTTATGGTGTCAACGTGAAACCGAATGACTCCATTGGGTTAAAAATGTCTTAAGATGAATTCATATTTTTTGAGTTTTCACATCACATGTAGTTGGTTCTCAAGTGTCTTGGGATGAGTTTTCAACCCATCATTATGTTCAAAAGGGACAACCCTAACATTTGGCTTAATGTACCCAAGGTACATGAAAAGGTTTATATTTGACCCAACAGTGATTTTAGTGTATGTGTGTTTCATCACGAGTCATGTTAGAACTAGTGTATCTTGGATTCATGAGGGTGAAGTGTTCCTTACCAGTGTTGGGCAAATTCAATAGTGTCATAAGATTATTGTACAAATGACTCTCACCAAAAAGGGTTAAATTACTTATTACTTTCTATATCCAACATCAGTTGAGTAATATCCCTTAATGATTTGTGCTAGTTTCATTAGAAAACAGGAGCAGATTAAATGTATTTAACAGCCCATAATATAAGACGCTAGCTGGTCAGAGGTATATAACATCTCAATTTATGTTGTTGTAAATGGATTTGTTTGTGTGTTTGTTTCAGTGGGAGCTTTGATGCCCAGCAGGGGCTTTAATGTTTGTGTAATGGATAAATGGACTAGTCAGTTAAGAATGACTCGCAATATTTGCTCCCTGCCAACTTGGCAACCCAAGGCAACAGTGTAAAGAGTATTATAGCTTATGTTCTGGTCACTCCAGGGTAATTCTGCAATCAAAACAGCATGACTGCGCAATGACACGGACACAAAAGCTGTTTTACAGCCACACCACTCCGCATTATGGCCATCTGATATTGCCTTTTAGCATGATTTCTTTCATAATGAAAAACAAGGCATAGTTTCTCAAGGCACTACAATCACTTTGATATTTAATGCATATTTGTATTGAATTGTATTTAGTGTTTGTGCGCTGTTGTTTGTTGGTGCGACAGACAGACGGATAGAGAACCGGATAGATGGATGCACATGATAAAGTGTTAGGTGATGGTGTTGCATTCGATATGTCATGGGCTTGTTCTGAAAAGAAGACATGTCTGATCAGATCTCATGATGACTGCTTGTACTGTGTCTGTAGGGAATATTGACACTAGGCTGGGTTTTGTGAGATGAGTAGGTGTAAGGATGTGATGTGAGTTTAAATTGGAGCTGGATTAGGGTGAGGCTCTGGATGATGTCATTTGGGGATAAAATGTATGGACGTGTCATTGATTTAGTGGCGCAGTGAGAGATGGAGTGAAACAGAAACAGGATGCATTGGATCCCTGTTGTTTCCATCTTAGTCACACACCAAACAGCTGCCCACACTAATGAGCTTGTTTCTGCCAGACGGGTATCTGAATCACTCGGCAGCCTGTAAACAGCTAATTCCCCACACCAGAAATTGGGCTTTAACTGGACTAAATCAGACTTTTAATGGCTTTTAGTTTACAAATTCTTTTGTAATTCTTGACTAAACCCAAAATGCATCTGGAGAGTATCTTTTATTCAACCATAACACATACGTCTGTAAATAAAGACACAGCATTTCACTCAGATTCTAAGTTGCTCATTTTCTGGTGTTCAATTCTATCTTTGTATGCAAATGCAATACTGTAAGATTTCAAAGGGAATGTAGTGGCATGGAAAGTCATATATATTTTTTATATTCATAAAATATTATTCATATGTTTTTATATTTTTTCATTAATATTTATATTTTTTAATTGTTTATATAATACATTTTCATTTAAATAAACTAGTTTTTATAATAATGCAATATGGTTTAGACATTTTATTTGTATTTTCACATATTTATATTGTTTATATATAGTTTACATTTGTACGTTTCAATTTATACAAAATATTTTTATATAAATGCAATAAAGTTAATATTTTTTATTGTATATTTGTTATATTCTTGCATTAAATATTTCTTTTTTAATTGTTTTTTTATAATACATTTTCTGTTATGTTAAATCTTTTTATATAAGGCAATATAGTTCATATTTTGTATTAATACATTAACATAAAATTCCTAATTTTTATTGTTTATATAATACAATTTCATATAAGCATTAACATTTATATCATTTTTATAGTAATAACATATAGTTTAGTTTGTTTATTAATATGTTTTATGTAAATGTAAACAATTATTTAAAAAAACATTTATTTCTTATGCCCCACAAGATTTGCCAGTATTGGAACTAGGGTTGTCACAACGTAGACTACTGGTATTGGCAACAACTGTGAAATTAAAAACTGTGTTTATTGATATTGTGTTAATAATATTGAGTAATTCAGCACAAGTATCTGGTTGAGTCAGAGTAGATGTTAGTTTTGCACTAAATGGTTACAGTCTGACTACATTTATGGGCCAAAAAAGAGAAAACTCAAATAAACCAAATTATAAATGCAATTGACTCTCAGCATTATTTGTTTAAATCTCAGTAAATATCATATCAGGATAATATTTTTATAGTGTATTCTGACCTTGATAATCGTGCAATGACAGCCTTAACTGAAATCATTTCAGGAATCCTTTAATCTGACTCAATGAAATGAAGATTAAAAGGTAAAGATCAATGCTTGTCAACCGCTGCCTCCAGACTTTTTGATAGATCACTCGCATTTAAAATTGAACGCTTTGTTTCAGCGTTTTCCACTGACAGTTCATTACCCGTATGCTAAATTGTCAGAGAGTTTATTTTATTAATACCATATTTCAAAACTTCTGTTATTCATCACTGGATGATTATGACGGATTCCTTTTGTTGCGGACCCAAAATAGCATCATATTGTATTATGATGGTGAAAAACAGCATCTGGAGACACATCAGACCGCTGAAGTCATCAGCCCAATGACAACTCCCACGACTCAACTGAGCAGATTTTCTCATTGTTTCAGCCAAACATAGAGCACGCCGTGTCTTCATGCTACGTTTTTCTTTCTGAAAAGCAAATGAAGCCCATCAACATTATGAACAGCATGACCTTGGTCTCGTATTACCTTCCTTTGCACAAATCTTCTATTTCCAATAACCCTGTTACAGATCTACATCAAATGTCCCTCGACCTCATGGAAGCACCTCCAGCATATCTTCAGGATTCAGTTACCACTTCACTGTAAACCGAGATTTTCCCAAAAGATGCATTAAAGGGTCCACATGCCCTTCTGCACGCCGGGTTCTGTCTTCATCTTATCCCTTGATTTACTGTAATGTTTAATGTCTGCGCTTTGAAAATCTTTAAGCACCAGTAAGTGCTTTATGTAGAAATGCTTTTAAAATATCTTTAATTCATTTAGATTGGGATGAATGCTCTTGAATTGAACACTCGGCCATTACGTTCTCACTTAATAGCGTTTAATTTGTGTCTCATGTAACCTGTGATGGTAACACCACTCTGGGTTCTGTGGTAATGGGGTGTATCAGCATCTGTGTTGCTATTTCATATTCATCCAGAAGGCTCAGCTGCGGTCTGTCTGATTCAATAGACACCAGCCTAATTTGATCAATAGCTATTTCTTGAGCAATATTATTGCGTTGGCCTCTTGAACATTTGTCATGATGTTGCCTTACGTTCTGACAGACACTGTAATGTAATGTAATGTTCTGTTATGCCGACCTCTCGGCTTGCCAATACAAACACGGGTGTGTTCCATTAAAAGATTGTTCAGGGTTCGATACGAGTTATGCTCTATCGACAGCTTCTGTGATCTGTAAAACAAACTAATATTACATTTGCAGTAATGGACTTACAGTGGAAGTATAGTAAATGTTAAAATACATACGGTCTGGTGTATAGCCACAAGACATAAACATTATACATCGCTGCTGCCCTTCTGAATCCTATTTCTTTTTAGTTTTTACTATAAATCCTCATCATTTGTCACAGTTTTTTTAGCTTCAAATATTCAAAGGATAAAACGATTAAAAAGTGTTTATTAACGGATACCACACATGTTAAATCAATTGAAAAGTGCAGTGTTTCCTTCCTTTTCCAGAAAACTATGAATTTGGACATCAGAGGTTTTGAATATGTTGCCATGTATATTGGGATACTTTTTTATTTGATTTATTCATGTTTATTATTGAATGTTTCTATTTTATTACAACACTTTTCGTAAAATATTATATAATTATGATATAATTTGAATTTTTACATAATACATAAGCTCTTCATTAATGCCGTGTTCAAGACACCTCAATTTTTTTGATATATTTTCCACCACAAATGTCTTAATTTAGTGTCATTAAAAGTGTTTAATAACATTAAAACAGCTCTGTTTCCATATGTCATCATCTTTTGGGAAATGTGTTTGGCATGATGTCATCGTCTCACAGACATCAGAGTTAATCCATCTGGCCTGAGTTAAAAGGTCTTATCTCCAACTTCAAGTGCAATTCCAAATGTTATTTCCAAGTAGGAGGTGGGAAAAACCTAGTTTTGAGTTTTCTGGAACTTCATTACAGTCATTATTTTCAAACGGAGAGTACTGGACAGCAGACACGTGTATTGGTCATGTTTTACACAGAAGCATGTTATATCACATGTAAATGATGCTACAACCAGCACTTCACGTAGGGTTTAATGCATGAGTTCTTAAAAAGCAATGATTAATTCCCCAGAAAGATTTGGACTTTAATGACGTTTCATGTTGTTCTAATGATTATCACACTGCTGTGACATTACAGTTCCGACTGGATTCTCAGCTGCTTTTCTAAAATAAACCAACCAGCTAAAGGTTGGAGTATCACTGTTTAATGACAGATGTACGTCACACTACTCATCAAACCACAAGAAATCTACACAAACATTATAAGATCATGCTTTTAGACTGACGTGCTGGCACTTTGTGTGAGTGACAGATCTGGTGCTTCATGGGTTTGAGAAAACAGCATCTGTTATTTACTGATACAGAGACGCACCTCTCCCAACAGACACGGTGTTGTGGGAAAACACAAACAGCCAAACATCCATGGAACTCTGTAGATTCCTCTGCCCGCCGAAATGTTCAAACGAACGCCCCGGGTCTTATTTTTGTGCCTCTTTAAGTATAGGTCTTCTTACATCACTATATATTGGTAACCCAAGAGAAGGCATTTCACTTACAGTTTTCATTATGATGTCTTTATCAGACCTTTGATCTTTCAGAAAGCTTTGACACTTTATCTTCTGCTCAAGTAATAAAGTTTAGTTTGTACTCACCAAATGGGGGCGAGCTGCGGCCACAAGAGGGCTCTCTTATCAAAAAGATGACGTTTGTTAGTAAACGCCTATGTGTTTGTACATTAGGACAGAGAATGCTCCTTTGGGCTAATTGAGAAAATAAATGGGCTAATACCTGCAAGAGACTTTCTGATTAGGAAAATTGTGTCTTGAGATTATTTGCTGGTTTTATCTGCTGGCACAAAACCGGACCAACATCTGGCCGAAGTTAAACAAGATATAGCCAACAAATCATATTAAGATATTTATAGCTGAGGTGGTATTATGATTGTAATTCCCTGAAGTTAAAGCAGCAGTCTAGACCCAGATAGCTCAGGTTTGTGTGTCTGCTAAACATGTGCCGTGTAAAAACATCTGATGTCTCACAAAAATGAGTTTAAATAAATTCTAATTCAACATCTAACAGACATCTTCTAGATGAGAGGAAACATCTGGGAGACGTGTTGCAGATGAACAAATAATCAGAACTTACATCTTGCGGATGTAAATACAGACATATTATAGACGTCTGTGAGATGTGAGTGTGTTATCAGGTGAACTTTTGCCTCTATATTTGCTGATAGCAGACGTCTGGGAGATGTCTTTTTGATGTCTGTATTTACATCTGCAAGACGTGTTTTCTGATTATATATATCTCTGAGACTGTACTGTCAGATGTCACATAGACCTCTAGAAGATGTCTGTAAGATGTTTCTGGTTTAGAATGCATGTTAAACTGCCCTTCCTAAGACGTTACCAGATGTTTATACACCGCAGATGTTTCCTAGATCTCCAGATCCTCGCATGTTAAAATTGCAGATTACTTCTCTTTGGGTAGTGTAAAATGATGTCAATGTGACTTTTCCAGCTATATCAATAGTTCACATTATTCAGACCGTTTTTAACCTTGATTTTTTATAAACTTGCTCAACTGATTTTTTTCATCTTTTGAAGCAAATTTCAGATTTGAAATGAAAAGCAGGATAAGATCTTTCCCCTCTCTTTAGAGTTGGAGATAAATCTCTCTCTAGGCAGCTACAAAAATCAATAGTTGTAACCAAACCATTTTTGTTTGGTTTCATTGTAAAGAGAGAGACTGAGTTTTTCTGTCCCAGCAGACCTGCTTTAAGACCGGTGCTCTGAAGCCTAAAGAGACATCTCTACAAGCGGATGATTCGTCCTTGCTTGTGTATTGAATCTGAAATGTAGTTCCTTTAGCCTGACCACGGACACCCTCGAATAGCTAAGACAGGAATGGAAATAATAGGAATAGACATTTCATCTACGGCACAGAAGACAGTTTGCATGAATAACTCAAATCTGCCTTGAAGCATCTTTCAATCTACTCGTATCTCTTGTACACATGCACTGGTTTCAACGTCAATAACATTTGGCAGGTTTAACAAAAAAAACCACTTCAGTTGTGCAAGTTTTACACAGTTTTCAACACAACACCGCAAACTCCCAAAGAACGGCACGCACGAAAACAGCTTCAGTTTCCTCCAGAGATACATCAACAGTGCTTATTGCTACATTCACGCTCATTTCAATTCTGTTTTCAGATTGGCGCTTAAACACTTGCTTTTATTGAATAAAACCCAATCTACATTTTCCTTGGCTGCTTTAATGCAATTACACCCAACTGGCAAACTTCCACGGAGGCATTAGCATAATCTACCCTGAGAAAACATATTTCATTGAGACACAAATGAAGACTGTAACTCAACTGCCCTCTATAAGTGTAGATCATGTGGCTTTTATTCTATAACACCGTTATTAAAGCTTGAACTGGTGCTTGTTCATTACACCAGCTGTCAGGTTTACACTATACGTGTGAAGATGTTCTGAACATTGATTTGTTAAATAATCAAAACTAATTAATTTCAAGCAGTATGTTAAAGAATTATTCCACTTCAGTTTTGAGAGTTCAGCAATATTCCGTCTGTAATCGCACAACTCTTTGATCATCATCCACAATATGCAATAAAATGAATTGACTGAAGTCATGGCTGCAGATTACAGGTTCAGCAATACAATATTATTATTATATACTATAATGGAGCAGGAATTGAAGTCAACTGTACACAAAACAAATGTTCAAAGGTTAAACTTCTACAATATTTGTTTTTAATGCCCCATTAGATTATATTAAACCTTCAAGATATGAAGTGTCTGGTACAAATTGGACAGAACACTTCAAAGGTCTTTATTTGGACAGATTTACTTCAAAGAAAAAAGTTCTTATTCACTTTTAAACAATAGAACTGTCATATTTCTACATACAGTATATTTAGGAAAAGTTATTTTCATGTGTCTTGTCATGCTGTCATTCTTTCACATTGTTGGATGACTTTGTCACTCCTGAGGTTTGATTTTGTTGGAATTCAACCGACACTGGACTGGAATGACCACAATGCATTTAGAGATGCTGATTAATAAAAATGTTTTGTATTCCATGATTTGTTTACTATTAGGGGCTTTTGCCTTTAATGTGATATGACAGGGGAGAACAGACTGGAAAGAGGATAGAGACAGGGGATTGGGACCGGCAAAGGATAATCAAGACTGTAACGGAGCTCGGGTCGGGGCTATACTGTCATGATTCCAGTATCATGTCATGTTTATTCGTGTTATTTGAGTGGAGTCATGGCATAACCTATGGTTTTATGTGAGATTGAATGATTCTTTCTCGTGTCTCGTCATTGTTCCCTACATCTCGTCCCTCGTCAGCCTCTCCTTAGTGCTAATCCCCAGCACCTGTTGCTCGTTTATGATCCTGTGTCTGTTCCCTATAAAGAGTCCTCATGTTTCATTGTCCTGTGCTCGTGCATTGTATGCTGTAGCTCTAGCTCTATCTCTATCTCTATCTCTATCTCTAGCTCTAGCTCTAGCTCTAGCTCTAGCTCTAGCTCTAGCTCTAGCTCTAGCTCTAGCTCTAGCTCTAGCTCTAGCTCTAGCTCTATCTCTATCTCTATCTCTATCTCTATCTCTAGCTCTAGCTCTAGCTCTAGCTCTAGCTCTAGCTCTAGCTCTAGCTCTATCTCTATCTCTATCTCTATCTCTATCTCTATCTCTATCTCTAGCTCTAGCTCTAGCTCTAGCTCTAGCTCTAGCTCTAGCTCTAGCTCTAGCTCTAGCTCTAGCTCTAGCTCTAGCTCTAGCTCTAGCTCTAGCTCTATCTCTATCTCTATCTCTATCTCTATCTCTATCTCTATCTCTATCTCTATCTCTATCTCTATCTCTATCTCTATCTCTATCTCTAGCTCTAGCTCTAGCTCTAGCTCTAGCTCTAGCTCTAGCTCTAGCTCTATCTCTAGCTCTAGCTCTAGCTCTAGCTCTAGCTCTAGCTCTAGCTCTAGCTCTAGCTCTAGCTCTAGCTCTAGCTCTAGCTCTAGCTCTAGATCTAGCTCTAGCTCTAGCTCTATCTCTAGCTCTAGCTCTAGATCTAGATCTAGCTCTAGCTCTAGCTCTAGCTCTAGCTCTAGCCCCTGTCAAGTAAGTCTAGTTTAGTTAGTTTGTTTATATTCAAGTGTTTGTTTTTGTAGTCTTAGTTTAGTCAGTGTTCTTGTTTTTGTTAATAGTTATTCCAGTCCTGTTTTCCCCCTCGTGGGTTTTTGTTTTGTCATTTTGTAGTGTTCTTTGTTTAATAAACTCCTGTTATCCACCGTGCTTGCCTGCAATTGGGTTCTCCTGCCTTGTCTCTCCCCCAGTTCATGACACTATACAGGGCTATTGGCGTGGACGTATTGTATAAATAATTAAATTATTTAAAATATAAATTATTTGGAAGCAACTTAATGTATTATTTACATTTATATATCTATAACCTGATATCAAAAGAAGTCGTACATATTTCAGGATGTTGCTAAGCAACACCTTACTCCACCCCTAACCCTAAAATCACAACCACAAAGGCCAATTTAGCTAAAATCGCAGGCTTCACGAGGTGGCAAAACACCGATGAATGGCTCCTGTGACCCTGCCACTAAAACTGATGTCACAGGGAAAAAGTCAAATCATATTAATGATATCGTAGGAAACAGGAATTCACAGGAATGAGCCACCTTGTAAATTAGTTAAGAATTCCCTTCAGATTTCATTGATATATATTTATACATGTGAAAGATACCTAATATTAAAATACATTAGATTGAAAGTTGTGCTGACTGACACGAAAAAAAGGGTGAATTTCATGTCAGTAAACAAGAATTAATAGTGAAATATCTTTTTATTCTAATTTGAGGCAAAGGCAAAGATGTAACTTCAACCCTGTTTCCACTGTATTCTATGATTTATACAAGTTTATACAGTTAACTTTACTAATGAGCAATGTAAAGTAATATTCATCTTCTAGATGTTCATCTAGGCCGTGTTCAGACTTAACTTCTTTTTTGAAGCTGCTAGCGTCTGTTCTACATCGGTATAGTCCCGAGCGCTTTTTGAAAAGTCAGAATCTGCGTCTTTTTCTGCAGCTCAAAGCGTCTTTTGAATTTGAAAAAAGTTCAACTTTCTGAAAAAAACGCCTTACGTCAAGATTCTTTTTCACTGCTAACCAATGACAGAAACCTTTCGTATCAATAGCAACAATGAGAGGAATGTGATTGGTCGAGAAGGCTCAGGCTCGAAAAGATAATGGTGGCTGAAATTTTTGTGTAAATCTACGTTTAATTTTCACTTACAAATACTTCTGAGGGCATTTCTATAGAGAAATTTGTTATTGCAAAGACGTTCTCTGTTTATAAGTCAAATAGACTTCCGTTACGCTCCCTATCGGTTTCTCTGGGCTGCAATTGTGTATCGGTGCTGTGTTTAAAGTCATGGCGTTCTGCTGCTATTTTTAACCAAATGCTGCCAGCGTTTATTTTATTTTTATTTATTACCAAAAAAGCACCTTTGTCAAAAAATAAGTTAATTGTGAACACGGCCCGAGATGGCAATCAAGTGAATAGGGTGGTTAACTGAAGGATAAAACGGCAAGAGTGATTTATTTGCTATCATTGATTAACCTTAAACAAGGCACTTACAGCAAAGTCTAAGCGGCCCGCAACACAAAGGCTGAAATACACTGACACTTTAACTCACACACATTGTGAAACGGTCTGGATAATATAATTGGCACCTGGATTGGCAGCTCAGTCTTTCGTGTCTTGGGAAGCCCTTAATTGCATTTATAGTCCGGTGACATTTCAACACATCTCTACTGACACGTTCCCTCACTTCTTCTGTACTAAAGAGTCTTATATTGAGAGAGTCTTTTACCAGCGGCTGTTTCAGAGCCCTGCATTGGTATTCAGTGGGATATTATAGATATGAACCCACCGCCACTTTAGAAAAGGGAAATTTGAAATCAAGGTTCTGGATACATTTCTGGATGTGATATCATAAGAACTTCTTGAGTCAGTATCAGCACATTAGAATGATATCCACGTCAGCATTGGCTTCATTTATTGCTCAGTTGGCATTAGAAAAGGATGTTCGAGAGCTAATAAATATTTTACAGCTGGAAAGAACGTTGGCAATCAAATTCACATTAGTTTCACACCCTGCTGACCGAACAGCAAGTTTCCACCTGGTATCGATTCAGAGCTCATGGGACAACACAAGGAGACAGTGTTTAGTGTTTGCCGTTTTGCTTTTGAAAGACGGATTAATCTACGGTTTAATAGCCTTAGATAGAGAAATATTGACTGGAACCAAAGCAAAGTCCCGCTGAGAGATGGAGCTGTGAGCGGCCTGGACCGCACTACCTGTCCAAGATATAAAGTGAGTCATCTATTCCTGGACACTCCAGTAAATAAACACAGTCGCAGCGGGAGTTGTTTGGAACAGTGATTCTGTTGGTGTCTCGGTCGCAACTCGAAACAACTTCAAATTTGATTGATTTTAAAATGGAATTAATCTGCGTCTGGTCATAAATTGGAGGTTCAGCGCTTGAATGAACATACAATATGGACGAACCCAAACCACGGTTTAATAATGTTCTCACCATGGGTTAAAAACAACCGAGCATTTTTGCAGCGAGTCCATAGTGTTTTCTATAAAGACTTAATTCAAAAGCCAAAAGATTAGCGTCTGTTGACGGGTTATTTCTATTCCAGACAAGACTGGACAATGTAAAGCGTGAAAACATTTCTGAGGTTTTGATGAGCCCTCCGGAATGCTCTTGTGTTGTTCATGACGTCATCGACTCGTTACTTGATTCCATCCACTGATACATTTTTAATGGAGTTCATGCAGAGAAATACAACAGAAGCCGGTGGGAAGTCAGTCGAGCCTGAAGGGAACTTTTTATACAACATACAGTATTTCTGAAGGATTCCCATCAGGAAGGAGAGGAAGTAGACCAAATCAACAACAAGCAAAAATAATAAAAGCATAATATGCATACAGTAATAGACAGATTTGATGTGGGCGTGTGTGGAGGAGATTTTAGGAAAATACACTAGTGTCAAAGAGCAAAACTTGATTCAAAAAGTTGGCAGGTTGTACAAACATCAACAACATGTCAATAGAAATAGTTTTGTGCTAAAATCATGTACAATAGGATCCAATCTCAAAAAATTGTTTTGGTTAGTATTTGTTTACTCGCTCTCAGGTCGTTTCACATCTCTTCTTCCGGAAAACACAAAAAAAGATATTTTGAAGAATGTTGGTAACCAAACAACACTGACCCCCATTGACCTCCATTGCAGGCACACAAAACCACGGAGACATTTTCAAAATTAGGGCCGTCAACATTATGAAAAATATTTAACGCCATTAAAGCAACATCCGTTTTCCAGAATCTGTCAGACACAGCACCAGTATTAACTTCTGTTTCATGCTTGAATGAACAAAAACACACAAGATTATGCCAGAAAGCACAGGTTTTCTATCAATCTTCAACGTGTTCAAAAAGTTAAATGAATGCAGAGAGAAGTGAAAATAGGAACTGATTAGACTAGTCTTATGCTGGGGCCAGATTTAAACGGTGAGAACTCACAAACATGAGGAGAATCATTTCTAACCTTTCTAACAGGGTATTGTTTTGTTCCACGTGACAATCAACACAGTTCTTGTGCGTTTGTCCAGTGTTTCACAAACACATCAGGGTTTTCTGATTTAATATTCGCTATATATATAGACATCAGTTATTAGAATGTTGGCTTTCATTCATAAAATGATGCTGTTAAAGAAATGTGTTGTTTCTACATTCATTTGGAGATAAAATGTGAAATAATTAGAATGAAGAAATATATTTAAAATCATGAATGCTGTGTGTGTTCAGTCAATTCATTTTGTTTGTTTAATTTCACTATACGTGTGCGATTAATGGCGATTAAAAATCTCAATCTATTGACAGCCCTACTCAAAATATCTTATTTTGTGTTCCATAAGAAAGAGTCATATGTTTTGAAGATGATGGAGAATAAATGATGAGTTTTTATCTCTTTAATAACATCAGCACTTGAACTGCCACAAAAAATACATTCCAGCATGCTTTGAGTGTTTCACAGTGAAGTTTCACAGAGCATCTTCAGCGAGAGCAAGACGACCTGACCTTTATCAAGATGATGTTCTTTCTCTTATATAAAACTGTATGTGATCTAGACGTACCTGTCGTAATTGTCAGCAAAGAATTTTTCTTATTCATATTATTGTGTGTTTTATATTGCATATTTTTTAGTTTTGATTTTTACAAAGATGTTTATATGTTTTCCTGTTTTTCCTGTGGGTGGAAATTGTAAAAGCTACTGGATGCCTAAATTTCCTGCCTGAATAAAGTCTCAATGTATGATTCCTTTTGAAGTAGATCATTTCAGTGAAGCGTGCCTTAGTATATGATCATAGGCATATGTACGACATAATGATGATTTGTGTTGATTTGTGTAAAAGAAAGTGCGAAACCCAAAAGAGTCAGTCTGATGAAGACAATCTCAAGAAAGGAAGACTGCCTGATGAATGACACGGAGCCGCTCACGCCTTCGGTAATCTCCTGTGAGCTCTGTGTATTGGAGGATATTATTGTTCTGCGTTAATACGAGAAGAACATCAAGATCCTTGGGTTTCTCAATTGAAGACGGCGAGAAGCAAGAAAAATGGATCTGTGTGCCTGCTGCAAATCCATCGACAGAATAATTTGAGCGGACGGGGAGGGGCCGGCTCTCTCGCACAAAGGGAAATGCAACAAGAATCTGCAGGCGGCTTCACACAGTTCTGTAGAAAAAGCTGAGAAAGAGACGAGCGGCGAAACATCGACTTCATCAACTAAATCTCACTGCTCCAAAAGATCAACCTGAGGAGCGTAGAGAAACTACTGTTTGCTGGGATTTGTGTTTCCATCCAGAGCTTTGGTAACGTACAGGTCCTTTTCCTTCATGTTTTGGTCTTTGCATGGCGACGCTCAAGCGGAATTTTAATAAAAGCTGAATGAGATTTTCACCAGAACACGTCAATGCATGATGCCTTTTTAAAACTTCGTAGTCAACGTTTGACAAGTATGGAGATGTCAACGTCCAATGAGGAGCCATTGAACAAAGACTCTCTGATGGAGGATGCCAAGCAAACCGACAGCCAGAAACATCTCAAGATGACTTTAAACCGCAGCATCAGCGACATCACAACATCATTTGTTCTGAAAACAAAAGTCCATGGGTTGAAGCACGCTTTCTCGCCACAGAAATCCAAAATCCAGCGATTGCTTTGGCTTCTGGCCCTCTTTGTTTGCTTCGGGCTGCTCTTCACCTGGTCGTGGAATCGAATCTTGTATCTCCTCTCGTGTCCGGCCGTAACTAAAATCTACATGGTTTGGGCTCGCAACATGACTTTCCCAGCCATCACGTTCTGCAACCAGAATCTCTTTCGTGTGTCCACGCTCACCAACGCTGACCTCTACTATAGCGGCTACTGGATGGACATCATGCATTTGAACCACACGCTCAACCGCCAGAGCGTTTCCATGCTGAAGCACAGCCGCCATAAAGAAAGACTCTTGCAACTTCTTGACTTCTCCAAGTTCACACCGACTTCTAACATCCAGCTCAACACCTCGGAGATGATTGACAGGCTGGGGCATCAGTTGAAGGACATGCTACTGGAGTGCAAGTTTCGGGGTGAAAAATGCACCTACAGGAACTTCACCCCCGTATGTAAACATGCATGAATGACTTTCTTTGGATTTGAGGGAAAACAGTCGGCGTAATGATCACTGTCATCACTGTCGACACATGTCCTCGCTTAAGCTGCCACATTGGTATTCAACATTCATTACTGAGCAATTAAAACAAGTCTGGCATTCAGATTCATTAAAGCAATGACTCACAGAAATGAATGAGGATACCTGTGTGAGCCGAGGGCTTTTGTGTTTGTCGCGGAACACACTTATTGAGTATTTTGGGAAAAGCTTGAGGCCAATGGGTTTAAATGGATTACAAAATTAGACCGAATTCCAGTTGCATTTTAAAAGCTCACATTCTGTCAAAAAAAAACGTTTTACCTGCGTTATGTAATACATAGACTGTTATAACGTGAAAACAGAATATTAGAAATGCTTTAAAAAGGGTTTGGTTTAAATCTAATAGGACAACATCATCTCTCTCTCGGTCTCGCTCATTTGTTTATTAAATGTAGCACCATATATAATATATGTATAAGAAATGATATAAGAACAGATTAGAAAAAAAAGAACGGATAAGAAAAGATGATACAAAAAATAGGAAGAAAAAGATTTACAAAATAAGAATAATAAATTATCAAAGTAGCTCAGTGCTTCTCAAACTTTTAGTTGTAAGCCCCCCTCTGTGTTGGGTGTATCGCTTTGTGGGCCCCCAGATAAAAAAAGTACAGTTCTGGAACATCAATTATTTTGGTTGATGATCTTATTTTTCTGATGTTTGATTGCACAAAATGTATCAAACATTTATATTTTATAAAATGCCACAAAACTCTGCCCCCTGGATCCATCTTTTGGTTCCCTAGGGGCTCACGGACCACAGTTTGAGAACCAGTTCTGTAGCTCTCTCTCTCTCTGTCAAAATCAAAATATAGAACAACAAAAGATAAAAGATTATTTTAGACTAGAATAGAATGGAACTCCCAATGCTTCTTAATGGCTATTTTTATTGCAATTTTTATGTGCACGTGCAAAAAGAAAATTCAGAAGTAAAATATTGCAAAATGAAATAGGAAAAAAAAGGATTTTTCTTGATTTAGATTCTGAGGTGCCAAATGACCCAGACATGATTCATACACCTGTGTTAATCCTCAGATATTTCCGTAAGCGATGTGCTGAATTTGAATCGTTTATTTACAAATATCTTTTTGTGTATCATCACTCGGCCGCGCCAGCCTCTGTTGGTGTTTTTTCTCTTTCTGTTGTGATGTGTGGCAGGTTTGGAAGACTGTTGAAAGAAACCCTCCGACTAAAGTCTCAGTAACATCTATTGGCACAGAACCTGCACTTTGACAAATTTCTGGGTAGAGACGCATGAATTATTTAAAAGCGGCGGGTGCCTCACACAGAAGAGCTTCCAATCTGCCTTCAGCTGAACTCCTCTGCTCGATATCTTGATCCCCTTCTTATTCATTATCAGATGGAAAACCAATCGACCTCCCTTAATCTCAAGATCCTTTCCAGTATTTAAGCATCTTTGCATCGCTTACAACCACGTCAATGACAGATTTCTCTTCAGCAAACTGTGTTCGCTTGCATATAACAGAACATGTGCACAAAGCTGTAAATCATTACAGATGAATTCTTGCCTGTGGCTCGGTGTGCTTGCGTTATGGAAAGAATAGAGTTAATTAGTTTGGAATGAAGGAGGAAGAGAGAGGATCCTCACTATTGTGCTTATACAATATGCTCATTGGTTGTGTTGGTAAAGCGTGAACTTTACACAGCATTTACACAATGCCTCTAAAATACCTCTCCATGCTGACAACAACGCTTCATTTAGGTCCAGGCACATTCATGTTAATTGTGAGTTTGAGATAAATCAGGTCATCCCTGCTTCTCGCTGTGTGATGGAAATGAGGGAATTGGACAGAGATTGTGGATTTGATAGTGTCACATTGAGAAGTGTGCTGGTCCGTCTACTTATTTAAAAGGTGAAACAAGTCAATGGTTCCCAAACTGGGTATGTGAGGTGTTGATGGAGATACACAAACACTAAAATAACAATTAGACAATCGATCATCTGTTGCAACTGCATCGCACCTGTGATTTCTGAAGCGATAACTCTTTCGTCAAGTTGGTATTTTAATGCTTCCTGTTACCTCCTTGTTGAAAAATTAATAGGAACCCAATAGAAACCATCATGAACTATGAATGGAGATGGTGGTCTAGTGGGTTAAACCACTGAACTGGTAAATCAAAGGTTGCTGGTTTGATCCCAGCAGCCACCACCAGTGTGTCTTTGAGCAAGACACTTTACTCCATGTTGCTCCAGGGGGATTGTCCCTGTAATAAGTGCACTGTAAGTCGCTTTGGATAAAAGCGTCTGCCAAATGACTAAATGTAAAATGTAGATGAATGCCATTATGAACCATTAGCTTTTTCCATTAAAACCATTACAAAATTAATTTTGGGCATTATTCCAACATCCCACCAGTATAATCCGTCACATACCGGTACAACCATTACAGTTTCCATTAAAACCAATACAAATCCATTTAATCCCATTATAACTTCTTTAATGGTTTCTATAGTTTTTTTCAGCATAGCTCAGCATTGAATCCTTTACACACCAGTACACACCATTCTAGTTTTTATTAAAACCAGTACAATTCCCATCAAACTATTAAATCCATTACATTTCCCATTGTGTTTTGGGCAGGGTTTTTGATTCAAATTGATCACCCTGCTGAAAAAAACAATAGAAACCCTCACAAGATATTTTCATGTTTTAATGTATGACAGAAAACACACCAGCAATGCCTCACTTTAGATTTGATAAAGCTTTAAGTGTCTTGAGCTTCATGCGACATCAGACGTTGCCAGCAACAGTCAACATCATCAGTTGGGGTGTAGTGATAAATAAACAATTGAAACCCCAATGACAAATGTCCACAAAACATTAACAATTTTCAGTAACATTTGTTATTTTGTTAAGGAATTGTAACATTCAAGGTTTAATTCAACCATTTTTCTGTAAACTTATAAAACTTAATCGATCTTTCACAGAAAAATGATTCTTACTATTCTTTAAAGTTTTAAAATAAAAATATAAAAAATAAATTTAATAAAAAAATATATTGGCATAGCTCTGTGAAACATATCTTGATTGCTCTACCATACATGTCTTAATGTTTTTGTATTGCAATACTTCAATATATTGTTACATTCCTAGTCATCAGGCTTAAAGATCGCAAATGCTGTTTCAACCCACAGTTTGGGACTTTCGGCTTTCATAAAAATGAATTGAAAACGTTTGCACCTTCGTATAAAACGCTCCAGTGGTTATTGAAATTTCTGCAAACGGCTCTTTGAAAATGGATGCATGTTTCCTGAAGTTATAGGCAATTACTAGTGTGAAGAATAAACACAGCCATACGTAATACAGACACACACAGAATGAAGAAAAGAATTATGCAATTCACTTAAAATTCTATTATTTTGAATTTTGAATACTATTGCCTGTTTAATTTAAGACAAATATGTAAATTATATACTTTTTCTAATAATGTTCAATATATGCTATATGAATGTGAAGTCATATTTATGCATACGTATTGTTAAGATTAACCCTTTCTCGGATGATTTATACCTCAGTTAAGATTTTAACTTTTAAACCCTTTTTTCTAGTGTTGTCAAACGATTGCAATTAATCTCATCCAGAATAAAAGTGTCAGATTCAGAACATATGTCTGTGTACTGTGTATATTAATTTGTATTTATAAAAGCATACAGATACACGCATACATACATATTTAGTAAACATTTACATGCATTTATTTATATTTACCATGTCATTTAAATATAAGATATAAATGTTCATTCATTTTTATGTTTTGATGTCTTGATGCGATTAATAATTTGACAGCTCTAGTCAGCTATTTTTCTTCTTGTGGACATCTGAAGAGGTGGCAGTTTGTAGACTAATGTACTCGCGTCCCTTAGGTTGTTGATGTCCCACTTTGCCATTGACACTCATGCAAACACAAGATATGGCTTTTTAAATAGCTACCCACTATACAGTAGTTAATAAAAGTTTAGTTTAGTTTGATCATAAGAAATGATCATAATGCATTAAAGCAATTTCTAAATCATACTTAGATCTACAGGAATGAACCGGTAAAACCTGTAGCCTCATCTTTTGGTCACAGTTCTTTGCGTGCTGACAAAGTCTTTCTTGTTTGCTGGAGTCTCGGAGTGGAGTCGGGCAGAGGCCTTGTTGAGCCCTGAGGCTAAAGCAGATCTATCCCTCATTACTGTCACATAGGGGGTCATGAAACCATGACTGATTTCATCCCTCTGGTCATTCTCTCGCTACATCACTGTCAAAACTCTGCCAACACCATCACAGGCAGCATTAGAGCGCTATTAGCTATAGAAGGAATAGAGACAGTTATTAAGTCACTTTCAGATCAATGCATATCTGTTTGCTGAATGTGTGGACATGATGTCAGTCTTTCAGCTTTAACATAGAGACCGTTGTCATCTTTAGATGTCTTTGTGTGTTCATGATTGTGTTTTTCTGCTTTCCTACCAGATTTATACCAGATATGGGAAATGCTACACGTTTAACTCGGGTCTGGATGGAAACCCCTTGCTGACGACTTTAAAAGGTGGAACTGGGAACGGACTGGAAATCATGCTGGATATTCAACAGGACGAGTACCTGCCCGTGTGGGGCGACACAGGTGAATTAATCATAACTCATGAAAGGAAAACTTTCTTACAAAATTAAGTGTTATGTAAGTGATAATGTACAGGCAGCCGGTTGTTATAGCAGAAATACTCCCTGCCAGTGTGATCAGTACCCGACGCGAAGCTGAGTGTCTTGTGTCACACTGAAGGGGCTTATTTCAGTCAGCTGCTTGTACATTATCCTGCTTATTACACGGCTACTTGGCACATGAGAAATAATCTGGACATGAAATGTGAATTTGAAATATTTGATGAGCTAATTTTTACAAAATGCTGACATTCCGCGAGGAACAGCCGTCTAGTTTGGGTTTTAAAGTAAGAAACGATGTTCAAACATCACGAACAGGCAAATTGGTTTAATCATTTGTAAATATAATGTCATATATGTTATTAAAAGAAATATTTATGTCGGAGCCCATAACCTTGTGGTTAGTGCTTTGACATATGGCGCTATTGCGCTCTGGGTGACCCAAGTTCGAGTCCTGGCTCGTGGTACTTTCCCGATCCCAACCCCCCTCTCACCAACTTCATTTCCTTTCCTCTCATTGTTGCTGAACTGTAAATAAAGGCAAAAAACGCCCAAAATAAATCTTAAATTTATTTTTTATTTTTTGTGCAATATTAAACTGACCCTCTCAAAATGATTTGCAGCATTCGGGTAACAGGATGTTATTAGTTTTGAGCGGTTGTTATTTGAAAAGAACAACACTTGGAATGTCGAATTCCTTCAATATGGAATATTTTCAGTGTTTGTGGTAACATCATAGGACATATTTATGGCTTACTTTTCAAAGAAGATTTACATTACTGACTTAAAGAGACATCACTCTAGAATGATCTTATATAATTATTAAGTTCTGTGTACATATTTATTTTCCTGAAAATGTGATCTATACTTAGCGAGGAAATGAAAGTTGTAACGCAGTGTAAGTTCATAGGTGTAATTTTGTCATCTTGTAAAAACACTAGATATGTGTCACAATATAACAGGTATTATTGCACACATTAGCATAATGTTCCCATAAGTGCTAGCAACTTAATTGCAGGTAACATAGAGCATTTAGCTTCTGAGATAACAAAGTTATGTGGCTTTCCTGCCCATTTTTTAGAGACTTCTCCAGACACATTACTGCTGTGAGCGGCTGTATTTTACGGCATAACGATGCATTGTAAATAATTAGGAAACAAAACGTGCACTGGCTGTCAAAGTGGCGTTTAATCATTTGTGGATGACAGCGTACATGGGAATTGATGAAAGGGTTTAACGCCACCATATGCTACAGTGCTAAATATCATATGTTTATAATAGTATATTAATCATGAGAGACTTTATATCCACAGGCGATGTGAAGTAAAGTAATACCTATTAGCATTCTGTTAGAAGTAATTATGAAGTTCATTATGAAGTAATTATATTTGTAGCTCCAGGCATTAGGTTGGACATCAAATCTCTCTTTGAACAGTAAATAATCCTGTTTAATGTCCCGACAGATGAAACGTCCTATGAAGCTGGCATTAAAGTTCAGATCCACAGTCAGGACGAGCCGCCCTTCATAGATCAGCTTGGGTTCGGTGTGGCTCCGGGTTTCCAAACCTTTGTTTCCTGTCAGCAGCAACTGGTACTGATGCTACACACACCCACAACTATCACACAACTTTAGTTATCGTTCTCTAAAAAGTCGCTCAGTCATTTTAAAAGAGCATTTTTTCAACAAGATGTCATTGCTTAATGTTCTAAAAAGCTTTACAACTTTATTGTTATATTGTTAGTGGAACAATGTTAAACGTTTTCTACATTTATTGTCTTATCTTTTCAAATCCAGACATTTTGATGGTGTAGAAATACATTTTTGAGGCCGTATAGATTTTACATTTATATTTAGGTTTTTAGCAAACGCTTTTATCCAAAGCGAAGAGTTCAGGAAGAGATAACCGATATGCCACATTCATCTTTTCCAACGTGCCAACAAATTGACCAAATAGTAAAGGCAGACAATAAAATGTGTGTGATATGATAAATAAAACATTCACAAACTTAAATATTTATTCACTAATATCATCTTTTATTTGAATCATGTACAATATAAATAACATTAATATATTAATAAACATGTTCAAATATTAATACATTCTTTTATTTATTAATACATGTGTTAATATTTAGTGAATAATATATGTATTATTTGTTGGCACTGTTGTTGCCAATCACATATGTTGGTGTTTGCACGTGCGGTCTTAGATAGAGCTGTTTATTGTGTTTCAGTGCCTGCCGGTGTGCACTGAGGTCACATTATTCATAAACATATCATTCTGTTTTCCAGGTAAAATCAATTGGGAGACGGTCAAAAAAGTGTTTATTTAAGTACTGTAGCTGCCTGCATTTTTTCCACAGAGGCCAAAATCAATACGTCTTCATTCATCGACACTTAATAATCGAGTCCTCTCAACGTCTTTATTCCAGTTTACTCAACCCTGATGTTCTCTCCGTCCTACTGCTTTAAACATCATAAACCAACATTACAACAGACTCTTTTCTTACATTTCATTTCCTATCATCTCTGCTGGATGCGCGAGATATGCAGAATAATAAAAAATCCAATCATTTTATAAAATTCAATTATTTTCAAAATGGAGCTCATTATCTCGACTAAATGGATTTTAAATATAACCAGAAGTAATTGTAACGGTCTTTGAAATGAACAATAATATTGCTTCCAGTCTATATCTCTGCTTTCTTCTCCATATTTACAGTACGTTGTCCTTGTTTTATACGTTCTGTGATTGATTTCATGCACAACACGTGTCTTCTACATTCATCTGATGGTGTCCTGTGTTAGTCCTTTGATTAGAACAAGATTTCTTGGCATGGGATTATTATTGAACAGCTTTGTTCTGCCTGTATTAAATCAAACTTTGTGTTCCAGCTCCAGTACCTTCCTCCTCCGTGGGGCGACTGCAGATCCGATGCCATGGATTCAGAGTACTTCTCAACCTACAGCATCACGGCCTGTCGCATCGACTGCGAGACGCGTTACCTGCTGGAGAACTGCAACTGTAGGATGGTGCATATGCCAGGTGGGAGCATGACCACCTGTTCTTAAGAACACTAGTAATAGAAGATAAATCAAATATCAACATTATACACAGAATCTCTTTTGACTACTGTTTATTTATCCCCCCCCGGTGTGGACCTCAAGATGGATCCAGGGGACCGTTTTTGTGGCATTTTAAAAATATAATAATAATAAATAAAAAATAAGACCACCAACCAAAAGATTTCATGTTCCAGCATTGAATATTTGAATCAAAATGATGAATTTATTTTGGGGGCACAAAGCAATCCACAAATGGGGCCTTGCAATAAAAAAAACGGAGAACCTCCGCTTCAAACAGTCAGTCTGATCCTACGGGAATTGGTACTTATTTTCTTCATTTCTATAAATTTGTAAAATGTGATGTTGTACAAAAATGTATGAATATTAGAAAAAAAGCAATAATAAAGCCCTGACTTCACTGGTAGGAAAGTGTTTCATATCAATAAGATGAGAAACAAGTATAGTTAAATTTTGGAAAATCTATATTTGGCATCCTATCAAACTAGTATTGATTTAAATTTCAACATTTTATATTTATTTCTTCTTAAATGTGAGCTATATTGATTCCAGCAGTGTTGGGTAAGTTACTCTGAAAAATTAATTCATTACTAGTTACTAGTTCCATATTCAATTATGTTATTTAGTTACTAATTACTTTCTATATACTGTATAAACCTTGATTACATAAGTGACATGAAACACCTCTTTTATTTTTTTCAAATAAACTATATAAAGTATTCTCATTTACTGACTAATGTATTACAAATGTAAGACATACAGATTGTAAAGTTAGATGACTATTCCACTATTGCACACACATATAATACACACAGTATTTAGTTTAATTACATCACATAATAACATAACAGATATTAAATGACAGAAACAAAAAGAGTAATCCCTTACTTTACTTTTTCAGGGGAAACGTAATGAAATTACAGTTATGAATTAAATATGAATGGAATTCAGTGGTTTTACTCTCAATCTGTTGATGTCTCTCACAGGCACGTCTACCGTCTGCACACCAGAGCAGTACAAAGACTGTGCTGATCCGGCTTTAGGTAAGAAGACGCCATTTCTTTCTTTACTGCTAATGTCAAACAGTTTACATTCTGAGCACATTCAGTAGTAGTGAAAGTCAAATATGCAGATCAACTGTAGCATGAGTCATGTGACGTACATCCATAACCTATGATCTGAATGACTAGATTTTCTGGTGGAGAAGGACAACAATTACTGCGTTTGTGAAACACCTTGCAACATGACGCGTTACGGTAAAGAGCTTTCGATGGTGAAGATACCCAGCAAGGCCTCGGCCAAATATCTCGCCAAAAAGTTCAACAAAACAGAACAATACATCTCGTAAGTTTGTGCTTTTGAAAGTATACAGACACATGTTGCAGGTCATCAGAGTCTGAGAAGAGATGTCAACTATGTGTCACACTGAGCTCACATTTGTCAAGTCAAAAGTCATTTGTGATTATTGAAGATCTCAAGATCAACTCAAACATTTCTCATCCAATCCTGATTATTTGACCACTATAATCTACACACCTCCAGATTCTTCATTGATTTTAAACACTTGTCATAATTGTTTTTATTTCAGTTGTAGGAGAAACATCTGAGACTAAGTTGATTCTTAAAGTCTCCTTGAACCGCAAGTTGCGATCCTTTTACTTCTGTATTCTGACACATTTCACTGTGGAAAGGAACTTCAAAGGGGAAAATTTATTCGACGAAGAAAAACAGACGTTGCATTTTGAAATGAAACTGGCAGTAGACTGACAGTTGAAGAGGCGGGGTTAACAGAAGCTCCGCCCAAGCCGTCTAATTTATGTCATTTCAGATGTATAGTCATTCAGTGCAGAAGTGCATTTTCAGATTTTAACTAAAGGTTATGAGGCCACATGAATTTAAAAAGAATATGACCCACATTGATAAACTATTAACTAGATTCTGCAATATTTCATGAAAAATTAAGAATTGTCATTTAGCAAGTTAAAATGAATGAACATTTTCTTCTGTGTTTCCAGGGACAATATCTTAGTGCTGGACATCTTCTTTGAGGCGCTGAACTACGAGAAGATTGAACAGAAAAAAGCCTATGAAGTCGCTGGATTACTGGGTAAAATCACACAGAGATCAGTAATCCCATATTACAGCCAGAGTTTCTTTCATGTTTCTTCTGTTCTCTGTCAGGTGATATCGGTGGACAGATGGGTCTGTTCATAGGAGCCAGTGTCTTGACAATACTGGAGATATTTGATTACTTGTATGAGGTACGACTCCTGTTCCTAAACCAGTTTGTGTTGTTCTGAAACAGGCTGACAGATTTCTTCTGACTGTATATGTGGATGTTCACAGGTTTTTAAGGACAAGGTTCTGGGTTATTTCCTGCGTAAGAGACGACCGCATCGGAGCGCCAGTGATAATCTGGTAATTGTGCTTTCTCTGATGACCTGCATGTGCAAATGACATGTTCATCATAAACTATTTTCATTTCTTTATGGTTTAAGGATTGAATTTCTTCATTCGTCTCAAGTGTTTTATTTGTCTGCATTATTCCTCTGACCGCTGCATGCTTTTGTTTCTGCCTGATGTCTTTGACTCTAATTCTGGGAGAGGGGAATTGTAGGAATTTTTTGATGAACCCAACAGATGTGTTGTTTGCGTTTGAATAAGGTTCTGAAAGCTGTAGATGGGAAACTATTATAAATGTGAAGCATGTTTGCTTGAGACAAACCTTTAGACTTCAGCACATGATTGATGACATAGTTTACTTGTATAACCAGCGGATGTTCAGGACATAAATGGGCTTTTCACACAAGAGAGTTTTTAGCCTAATCCTGGTTTATCATGTTTCATGCTGTTCATACTTCAGTAATTAATACTGTTGGGTTTCCAGATTTAACACCGTTCATTCATCAAGCCCAGGTTAATTCTGTTATTTGCATATTTATGATGGTAATTTATTGAACGAATACAGAATGCGACAAGCACGCTGCCTGTTTTAAAGACCAGCTGGACCATCTGTGGAAATCTGTTTGGGTCTTTTAAAACATACAGAAAAAATGATAGAAACATTTTATCACTCCAGGTACAATAACAAAAAAAATACCCAGAAAATCTTTTATTTCTGACCAAACAATGTGTTAAAACAACCCACAGCCCAGTGGTTGGGTTCATCCCTTTTTGACCCAACATCCAGCGCTTTTTTTATTGGTTTAAACTCATATTTTGGATATTTAATTATGTTTCATTCAGTATAAATGAAGTTAAAGGTCCTCTTGAGCAATGCTGGCCTCCTTCTCATGTACAAGTATGAAGCGATGCTCACCCAGAGTTTAAAGACATGATGACCCAGGGTTAAGGGCAGTGTGAAAAGACTGTAGCAAGCATTATTACTTTACTTTACTTGCAGTTACTCTGGAAAAAAAGACATTCTTATTTTTGTCTTGTTTTTATTAAAAACATCTAAAACTTCTTAAATCAATCTGCAATTACTTCACAAGAAAAGTCACCTTAGATATTTAGTCTTGTTTTATGAAAAAAAATAAGTTTATGGTAATCAAGATGCACTTTCTTGACAAGAAAAAAGTCCTTATATTTTTCTCCTTAAAAGGAGACAAAAAATCTAAGAATTAAGTACGTTTATAAAAACAAGCAAAAACATCTTCCAACGGGCTGAGAAAAGTAAACTTAAATGTAGTTTGACCTTTTTCTCAAGTACCTAATTCAAGTCTATTTTTCTCACCCCATTGGCAGATTTTTTGCCTTGTTTTTACCATAAACTTACTTGATTCTTATATTCTTCTTCTTAAAAAGAGACTAATAATCGTAAGTCTTATTTCTTGTCAAGAAAGTGCATCTTAATTTAAGAATGTAAAGATATTTCTTCTAGAAATCGAGACAAAAACTCTTGGTGAGAATATAGTTTTTTCAGTGGACTTCTCTGATAATGACTGGGCAGTTGTTGTCCATAATTCATATTTGTGAGCCAGGTTACAGATCATTCCCACACACCAGATGTACCTGTACAATGTATGTCTGACATCCATATTAAATCCTGGTTTGTGGAATAGTTACTTGATCAGGAAGACGTTCATTAAAACATTCATGTGTCAGAGATCTTGAGACCTAACATTCCTGTAGCCAATAATACAACTACAGGAGTTTTCTTAGACTGACAGGATAATATTTCATCATGCCGGGTGGTTCAGAAAAGATCATAGAACACCATTATTTCTCCTTTTTGTCTGGGTTTGTAGGTTAGACAGAATCCATGCCCTGATTCATACAACTTTAACTCACACTTAAAGGTGAATACAACACGGTTCAAAAGTTCAAGGTCATTTACTTGTACTTTATTCTTTATTAATATTTCCCTGTTTTAGAATGACAGTAAACTACAACAAACATGAATTATGTTCTAAAATAAATCAAAACAATGTTATATTTGATCATTTTCAGTCTAGTCTCCCTCTGATCTTCTTATGAAAGGAGTAAACATGTATTCTCAGCTCTCATTGGCTGCTTTTTCTTCATTATTGAATCCAATTCTTTCCAAAACCCTTTAAAATACATTTTTGGTAGTTTTGTAATGACATAGAATTAAGCACATAATATTTTCCTCCACATCACTAATATCAAGCACTTTAAGATGATGAGAAACACTTCAGTGACCAGACTTTGAATAGTATTATAGTATGCGTAAAGTGTTTGCCTAAGATTAAAAACAGTCTCATGTACCATGATCGTATCATATCATGACCATAGACGGATCTACACATCATTATCTCAACATTCACAGGGGCATTGCTGATCTAAATAACTAAATAACAAATGTTTGAATAAAATAGTGTACACACAGGATCAATCTATGTCAGTGTGCCGCCGCGGCACGCCTCGCTCCAGAGAGAAATGACCATAGAGTTTCAGCTTGCCGTGACCTCTAGACAGTAGAGAAACACCCTGTATGATTGTGCAGTGTATTAAATGTTACTTTCATTCTTAAATCCTGTTCTCAGGTCAGTCACAGCCAGTCAAATGATTGAGATCAAACA
This sequence comes from Triplophysa dalaica, assembly GCF_015846415.1. Taxonomy (NCBI): domain Eukaryota; kingdom Metazoa; phylum Chordata; class Actinopteri; order Cypriniformes; family Nemacheilidae; genus Triplophysa; species Triplophysa dalaica. Next base: position 230,353 of record NC_079564.1, on the reverse strand, counting down.
GTATTCATGATGCACATTTGCGAGAAGCGACATGTTTTTTTCTCCATGCTTCTTCAACCCTGTATTATTTAGTCATAAGTCTGGTCAAGGGTCAAAGGTCAATTCAGTTTCAGATCTGACCAGCTCATTGAAGGTCAGGTGGAACTGAATTGGCCTGGGCTTGGGTTGGGTCATCCTCATCTCTTTCCATCATGTGTATTCCAGGATTTCCTCGAGAATCCCACCAGCCCTGGTGTCACGCCTAACCATGTCCCCAGGTAGCAATGCCATTAATCAAATTTCATTCTGTCATTCCTGAAACACACAGCATTATTCACCCCATTCACAATATACAGTGAGCGCTGGGGATGAAAGGGAAGCCATGTCATTTGCATTCTAAGATCCCTTTCTCAAAACCTTGTAGCCTTCAAGATGGAGATGATGTTTTGCACAAGTTCAGGTAAAATGACTTGGCTCTCGCTTGCTTGTATTCTCAGTTACTTCTCTTCTGTTTTCCCCAACAGTTGATGGTTTTCCCCCAAAAAATGATTCCGTTTGTAATATTTCCTTTGCTTTTGCACTAATGCATTAGGCTGTGAATCCAATGATTTAAGTCCATGATTTGGGGGCACTTATTTCCAAGGCTTTGGTTTATCTTCAGACTGTTCGGAAACCATCACACAATTTCTGCTTATTTTATTCATATTTATTCATAAAACAGACTGCTTGTAGGTTTAAGGGTTTTTTGGTTATACATGAAGCTATAATTGATAGAGCCTAGAAGGTGAGAGGTCAACTCTGTTTTACAACGCTTCAAATATCATGTTTTTTATTGTGAATTCCAATTCATATCAATCTAACTGCAGATGGTTTGTTTTGATTGAAGTCATAATAACTCAAAACATACAGCTAACTTACACAATAAAACAATAAAACAGGGATTTTAAAAACTGTACTTATGTCATTTTGGAACTAAACTCTTCATTTGTTGTTTTTGACAAATTGTTTGGAACATAAGGAACATGTTTGCATCCGATTAATAAATGAAACAAAGTATAGACTGCAATCCTAAAACTTGAATATTTTAGTCACGAATTTGTCAAAGAAAAAGCAAAAATGAGAGAAAGAGCAAAGCTTTCCGATGAAAGAGCTGGCAGGTTTAATTTCAGACAGTATAATTATTTTTACCTAACGCGTCTCATAAGTTTGTCTGAGAGCTTCTTGTGAAATATTAAAGCCTACTGGATGTCTTGCCAAAGAAAGTTTTTTGCTTATTACGATTTTATACTTGGCTCTTATTATTTTCAGGGTCTTCTTTAAGGTTCAGAAATACAGTTTGAGGATTATGGGAACGTTCTGGGTTCATAAGGAGTTTTATGAATCTTTGGATGATGTGGATTACATCATAAATGAAGTTGCAAGAATACCAAAACAAGCTTTTACACAAATCCGTAACTCATAAAGACCAGATGTTATTTCTGCCCAGAAAATTATTAAAAGGTCTGTTTAGACAACATGACAACAACTTTGTGAGTTCATTACTGTTAACACAAATCCTGTTTGACTTTACAAATTGAGTCACAAAGTGCAGATTTGTTTTAAATCAAAAACATTCCATTCAAATATATTTAGTTAATGAAACAGTTCACCTTAAAATAAAACTTCTGTCCTCATTTACTCACCCTCCAGTAGTTCCAAATGTGTATAAATGGCTTTGGAAGATATTTGGAAGAATGTAACCAAACAGTTTTTGGCCACCATTGTGTCCCATAGTTGGAAAAAACAATAGTAGTTAAAAGTGCCCCGGAACTGTTTGCTATCCTACATTCTTCAAAATATCTTCTTTTGTGTTCTGCAGAAGAAAGAAATTCATACAGATTTGAAACTTGACGGTGAGTTTTCAATGTTGGGTGAACTGTCCCTTTAAGTAAATAACTGCATAATGGAAACCAACAAAATTGAATTTAACTTCTCGACAAAATTTGAGACTAAAAGGCTAAAATTGCTTTATTGTTATGAAACCAGTGAGCAATGATTTTGTAATGTCATCATCACAGATGAACGTACGGCGCACACACAGAGAACATGACATGACGTTCAGTTGAAAGAACTGAAAGTGAATCAATCAAGACTAAAAAGACTTCTTCCCTCCCGCCCCCTTCATTCATGCTTCTGTCCTTCTTGCTTTTCTTACACACATTATCTCATCATCGATTGATGTTTTGTTTCCCGATACGGTCACATTTCCATTTTTCATTTCATTCCTGTTTGTTTATGTTTACTTTCTTATTTCTCCGTTGTGAACGTGTCGGTCTGTCATCATCATGAAAATCATCTCCGCCCGTCATCTGACCTCCTTGTCCCCCCCGTTCCCGATTTCCCGTTCCTTGTTTTCCAGAGCACATGTGACACACTCCGGAGTCACTCGGACAGTCTCGGATTCGCGCCGAACGTCCTACCTAGTCACCCGGCTATAGGAAACTTTGAGGAATTCGCCTGTTGATGACGCACGCAGGCGGCGAGGCCACGTTTAGCGTTCAACGGAAAACTGTGAAATATCTGATAGACTCCAAACCAAGTGTAAGTCCACGTGTTCAATAGTTAACAAAAACAAATCCATCGTCACCTGAATAGAAACGCTATTATAATAAAGCATCATGAAATACAAAAAGGCAACACTTCCAAACCAAAACTCAGGTTTTATTACAGCCACTGTTTGTTTGAAATGTGATAATCCTGGTCGATTTCATGCCATTTCTATCCAACGATTTAAATCTTACAGATGCTGTTACGGTCCTTCATCCTGAAGTGTATTTTCTGCTGTTTTAATGCTGTATGAACACTGTGGGCCTAATTTGATCAAGCCGCCTTAAATCTGGATAAAGAAAGCATTTAATATTGCACAACAATTGATTGTTAGTTGATCCGGGCGAGGTGTGAATCTCGGTTGTACAAAGTGTCTGAGCTTTAATGCAGAACGCGGTTTGACTGGATTTAGCCCCTCGATAGTAACGGAAAACACGTGTACTCACTCAGAATGTTTGTCTGTGCTCATATTTGGTGTCTATATAAGTGCAATAATATGCATAATGTGTTTATGAATACTGTATATTACCTTCAAGTCTTAATTATTAGCTGTCAGGTAAACAACACAAAGAACGCTTTCAATACAACCTGAGTTACAGCCATTTGCTTAGTGTTTGTGTGTGGAGATGGAAAGATTGATCTGTTTGAGAAGTGTCATCTGTCATTCAGATCCAAAGCTACATCTGTCCAAACACATAGAGTACGAGGAACCAATCTGTTCAATAGTTGTTGAACGCTCATTCATTATATTAAGTGGCAAAGACTGTAAACAACATGTTGACGTGAATACGAAATCAACTCATTTAAAAGACGTCTCATACTCATATCTACAATAACATTTATTTTCCCGCTTGATGAATACAAGGTTCACCCAAAAATACAAATTCTGCTTTCATGTATTCACCATCGTGTATGGGACTATTTTTCCCTGTGGAACACAAAAGAAGATATTTTGAGAAATGTCTCAGTGGTTTCATGTCCATACAATGGAAGTCAATGCAGTGCTGTTCAGTTCAACATTCTTCAAAATATCTTCTTTTGTGTCCTGCAGATGAAAGGAAAGCATACGGGGTTCAGGTTTGGATGACATGAGAAGGAATAAATGATGAACGGATTTTCATTTTGGGGTGAACTATGTGGTACATTTCAATGTGGAGCAGATCTTCTAGAAGAATGTGAGCATCACTTGTTTTTTCATGGGAGTGCCTGTAAGTTTGAGGCGTCTTGCTTTTGTCTTGCATGAATCTGCTGACCGCACAACAGACGGTGACCCACAAACATACTGTACGTAGACACAACAAAATACAAATGAATTTGTGTTGTTGCATTAGATGATAAACATCAAACAGAGTGGCACAGGTACCGTTCGAGCAAAACGTTTTCTAAGATACTGTATGTGAAAGGTTTATGCACACGCTCTGGTGCTGGTGGAATCTTTTTAATGCATCCGCTCAAAATCACCTCCACCCATTGGTTAAAGACACAGTTCATCCAAAAATAAAAATTCTTTCATCATTTCCTCACCCTCAATCTGTTTCAAACCTGTATAAATGTCTTTGTTCAGATAAACACAGAGAAAGATATTTGGAAGAATGCTTGAGACCCAACAGTTCTTGGCCCCCATTGACTCCCATAGTAGGAAAAATTGCTTTATAAATGTCTTTGAACACAAAAGAAGATATTTTGAAGAGTGTAGGAAGCACATTACCATTGTCAATTTTCTGTGGCCAAGAACTGTTGGGTCACAAACATTCCTCCAAATATCTTTCTCTGTGTTTATATATATTCTGTAAATATTTATTTTTTGGTGAACTGTTGCTTTTAAGAGAAATATAGTCGAGAAATGTAGATGTGAATGAAGAATGCAGTTTGGTTTGATGTTTTCTTATCTAATGCGATGATGTTGAAACACGTGTGACTCGTGTCTGAATCTCTGCTTCTCTTCACTACATTGCATCGTATTTAAAGCCTAGTACAAAACATTTATCTTCCATTAACTTGATCTGCATCACTGTATTATTGTATTGTTTTATATAAACTACAGTGGAATTTCTAGTACAGGTATCACAATTTTAAACCAGAGTTACATGTAAATGATCCCGTATAATAAACAATATATTTAACCATCTCTTAACACGGTGTCCGTGTCTGCTTGTGTCCATGAGTCTGTGTGTCATGTGAAATGACCCAAGATAGATTTTTAATACGGTTTATTTTCAGATAGTGTTCAAACAGACATAGTCCAAATAATCTCAAAAAATAAACAGATAAATATTCAAACAAATGAAATATGTTTATAGCACCTGGCACAGTCTAACCCGGACTGTTCAAACATTAAGATAACAGAGTTTTGTTCACCTTTACCTCCTGAACGTTTACTGCTAACCTATGATAGCGTGTGGATACATCCTGATCTCGATCAGTCACCTTCACTCCGGTTTCATCACATCACACCCATACAAATAAATACTGTACATATATATATATGGGTCGTCAGGTACATTAGGAGGTATTTCGGTCTGGCTATGATGATGATGATGATGTCACCCTTGTTCACATAATAATAATCTGCGCTCAAGTGATGGAAATACTCAAGTTAAGCGTTCAGTCGGTAATAACAAAGCTATAAAGGGATCGATGCACCATATAAGATAAAGACTCATGATGTTGAGGTTAGACCTCATTAAAACATGATATTTATTCTAGATAGCAAGTGATTGAAGCTTAAAAACGGATTGAAGTGTAAGCACCACACAGGAAATGAACCCCACAGACGTGTACATTCCTGCTGAACTGATGAGTTCTGGGATCCAGAGTGAAAGCTCATCTGTTACGCATTTAATATTTAATTCATGTGGGAGGAACTGAGACCCGCAGGAGTGAACAACCAGACATAAAACAACGAAGGCTTTGAAACACATTTTTGGGGCCTTTAGAATCTTTAATCTTAAACAGTGATTGTTATGAACTTGAGTGAGTTTTGTGGTTAAATTATGTGGAAGAAGCTGAACAGGTACAATGGGTCAAATCAATATTTGATCTGTTCTGAATGAAGCACCGCAACTTATTTTCGGGTTTAAAACACTAATTGTGCTTCCCGTGTGAACTTGACCGCGTCTTCTTTTGGAAAATCAAATGATCTCTATAGCATTTTTATTCTTAACAAAACCCATTACGACAGTAATATGATCATCGGATCAGTCTAAATGGTTATTATGTTTTTTTATTTAGAGCACAAAACGGATATTCAGTGTCAAGCGAAGGTAAAACTAGTCTGCATATTTACTGGTGTTTTTATTCATTTGCTATATTTTAAAAACTGTGTCCTCCTTTGCAACCATGATTTTTTGCCTTGCTTAAAACTTGAGCACTTTTGTGTTAAAATGTACACTTTTGATCCTGGTAATGTCTCATCACCGAGACTCGTGTACTTCTACTGAAATAGTTTTTAATTCGTCAAAAAAGTGCATTCTCTTACTGTGATATATTAAATCTTCTCAATTAAAAAGCTTTAATTTAATGAATAATGTTTTCTGATTTTACATTCACTGTCTGCGTGTGCTGTAAAGACGTTCAATTGATAACACTATGATGTAAAGATGCGTCAATATCTCCCCAAAACAAAGGCAGCGCTTGACAATATAACAAATACTGCCCGTAAAACCATCCGGTCTATTAAATCACAGAAGCAAGTTTTGTTACTCGCTTCTAAATCCTACGAAACAAACTCGGCATGAAAGAAATGAAATGGAAATAAATACTGTAAAAACAATGTACACTTGTGATTGAACGCTGTCAGCGTGACATCATAACGCAAATAAACACCTACATCATACACAGCAGTCTTACACTTAAATATATTTGATGTGAAGAGGGCGGGGCGGTGGCAGACGTACTCTGTCAGTGTCCTGTAGTGTCCGCTGTCCGGGACGAACGGAGAAGCGAGTCTCTTCTGAAGGGCTGTTTGATGTGCATGCGCGATCAGAAGATGGCAAACCAAAGTAAGGCCACGACATACCTCCCACAAACACTGTGACAGATGAGAAAATACATTAACAGCAATAACACACTTTGAAAAAATCTTTTATGAGACAAATCTCTAAACTCTGATCACAAGCGCGGTCATTTGCCCCCGTTCCCTCCTGTGACATCAACAATCCATTTCTCTCTTCATTCTTCTCTTTCTAAAGGCATGTTATGGGCATCTGCTACAGTCTCCTATTTTAATTCCACACACCTGCTGTTTGCTAATTGTGCCCAAGCCACATTGTGGAAAGGGTCCATGTTCTCTATCAAATGACAAATCCATGAGATGAGCCAACAGTCCGGCTCATCTGGAGAAGAACTGGTCTGATCCAGATCTGTGATGTGGTGTTAAACTCACAGTCCAGGTTGAAGGCACTTCAGCTGCTCCCTCTGCTGGTCTGATCCGGCACAGGACTGCTGCTGCTGTTGTTGATCTCTTCTTCATCAGCCTCTTCCTCTTCAGCCCAGCCGCCCAAACGGCCGGAAGCGGGCGGCACCAGGCTGTCTGTCTGTGTGGACACGATCTGAGGGTCTGAAGATAAAAAACAAACGAGTCATGAGTGTTAAATGTTCATGTATGTCAATTAAAATCGTATTATTTAGAATAATAATGAATATAAATACATTAAAAGTGTATTCAAATAAAAACATATATATATATATATATATATATATATATATATATATATTTACTTCAATTACATTTATATTATATAGAATTACTTTAATCAATAGTTGTTTTTAAATCTTTGTGTAATAGCCAGACATTTGACTATCAGGGTAATAATAAAAATAAATACATTCAGTAAAATGTATACAAATGAATAAAATCCCTATAATTTATGTAAGATTTATTTCAATTACATTTATTTTATATACAATTTATACAGGGTAATAATAATAATAATAAATATTAATACATAAAAAATGTCACAAATATTAACATTTCTTTAAGTTACATTTATATACATGACATTTATTGTATATAACATTTACTTTACTTAAAGATAAATTTAGTTGTTTTTAAAGCTTTATTCATTTTTTGGTCCAAAAGACAAGCATAGATTAAAAGCACCTTATTTTGCAACCATAATCAAGATTAATGTAGCCAAATGTTCAGAAACGAAACACAACATTTCCCATTTGACTCTTATTTTGTAATTTGATCATTAAGTGCATTTGGCTACAAAAACGAATTAAACAGAATAAAAAACACATAAACTTGTGCTCATAGATCTCATTTAAGATCATGATTTCTATCAAAATAATAAAAGACTCCAGAGTCTAAACCTTGCAGATCTTGATGAAGTTCTTAATGTAAGCGCTCTATCCTGGAAGGCTGATAAAAACCTATAAACCATGTGATCAGACAGATTTTCCAGCCTGTGATTCAGAGAATGCTTGTGCTATTTTAGCATGTTATATGTGCTCATGAACAGTCCATGTGATTCCAACACAATTCTAGAGTAACTACACATATAAAGACATTATAGCATGTGTTAATGCTCACCGCTGTTGGCACTCATGTCCCTCATTGGCACGGAGGTGTGTGACTGTCCAGGTGCATTCTGGGACTTCTGTTGATGTACCTACAGAAGACATAACAGTTTCAGCCTTCTGGAATCTGTCTGGTGGTCTCAGGGTGGAAGTGACCTCACTCACCTCATGCATGTATATAGCGTGAAGACTCATCTCCGCTGATGCGAACTCAGACTCCAGTGCTGAATAAGACTGACTGAGGATCATGGAGTCACTTGCAGACATGCTGATGATCAAAAAGGTCACACAGTTACAATCTCAAACAATATATCAGATCTGATTTTAACCATTTCATGAAAGACACCGCTTGTAAAAGACCTGTCGCCCAGCGTGTGGTCGCTGCTGTACACGGGGCTGTCATGAGTCTGTCTGAGAGCGTGCGGGCGCGAGCGGTGTCCGGCGTGAGGCTGCTGAGATGAAGACAGAGACGCCAGAACGCTGGCCGCAGCTGAGGCCGCACTGTTCTGAGGGATAAAGCGGCGATTCCACCCGGGCACACAGGACGCGGTGAGGACGGGGTGAGCCAACACGCTGGCCAACAGATTGTCAGGCTGGAGGAAGAGAAAGAATACAATTCAATATTGTGTCGCCGTACAGAAGCAGATGGTGGGAGAGAGAAAGCTCGGGTGCTGCGAGCAGTATTACAATCTGTGAAATAGCCAATCTCTGTAGGCGTCGGGAAAGGTTAATGAAATGTCAATATTCTCTGTCCTCCGGCTGGTTTTTAATACACAGAATGCCACAGGAATGGCTTTTTATTTTCCAGATTCAATGAAGCCTTTCAAAGAATGTCCCACTCAATAAACGAACTCCAGAGTTCTGCGGCACAGGTGTAACCACAGAGATACTGTCCTGACGTTCCTTCTTGGAGTTTCACCATTTTGGATCCCATGTGATTTACACGCGTACTTGCCACATGACAGGAAAACTGGACATCAAATGTGAATTTGAAATATTTGATGAGCTCATTTTTACTGAATGCAGACCTTCCGTGAGGAAAAGCCGTTTAGTTTTGGTTTTAAGGTAAGAAACGACATTCAAATATCACAGAGAGGCAATTTGGTTGAATCATCTGTAAATATAACGTCATATATGTTATTAAAAGACGTATTTATATTTAATTTGTCAAAAAAAACCTCTCATGTGATTTGCTGCATCCGGGTTGGCGTGTGTTATTGGTTTTGAGAGGTTGTTATCTGGGAATAAGGAGCCTGCAAATGTTTGCGACTGGCCAATCAGAATCAAGCATTCCAACTAAAGGGAAACTTGACCAAAAATTAAACATTCGGTCTTCATTATTCGACTTTTTCCAGATGTGTATAAATGTCTTTGTTCAGATGAACACAGAGAAAGATATTTGGAAGAATGCTCATAACCAAACAGATCTCGGCCTCCATTCACTCCCATAGTAGGAAAGATAACAAAGGCTGTCAAAAGGGCTCCAGAACTGTCCTACATTCTTCAAAATATCTTCTCTCATATTTAACAGAGAGACATTTACAAAGCAGTTTAAGTGGCCAAGAACTGTTTGTTTCCAAGCAGAATGTTTCCCGTGTTCATCAGAACAAAGACATGTACACAGGTTTGGAACAACTGGAGGGTCTCTTTAAGCGTGACTTACGCCGGTGGCGGACTGGTTGGATAGCAGTGATGTGCAGAGAGGAGCTTCAGACAGAAGCAGGTGTGGAGACGGTCCCGTCTGAGCGTCGTGCTGAACCTTCTCTTTCAGATGGCTGATGAACACCGAGCTCTCCTGCGGCGGCTGCCAGCGAGGGTTTTTAATGGTGAAGTGCATCAGAGAGAGTTCAGTCTTGCCGTTCTCAGCCTGCTGGTACACGGACGCCTCCGTCTGACCTTCAGACATCCACTGGGTGACACGAAGAGAACACAAATGACCTCATTGGTTAAGATACTCAAACAAACAAATCCATCTTTATGCTTTAAGGAAATCAGCCAACGCATGAAGCTGGAATAAAAGATTTCAGCATCAACACCAATGAAGCTTTTCTCCAGCTCGCATGATCACACATTCTATTCTTCCATTATCTGCTTTGTCATCGCCCGAGCGGATACCTGGGGGTTGCCGTGCCGCCTGATGTCCATTTGTGCGAAGGAGCATATGTCTCCCACCCCCGCCACGTCTACGGTGAAGTTGCGGAAGAAGTCAATGATCTCCAGAGACTTGCTCCGCAGGGGGAAGATGAGGATGAAGGGGGTTATTATGGGACTGAGGAGCTCCTCCAGGATGAAGACCTAGAGGACAGGCGACACAAACAAAAGACCTTGTTATTTTCTGATATATACTTTTGCGGCGTTGTCAGAGTCGACACTTAATGGCCACTAGGTGTCAGTGTCCACTGGCGTGTTCCTTGTGTAGCCGAAGAAGAAGAAACAACTGCTTGTGTTCGCTGTCTGAGAAGCAATACGGCCAATAGAAACACCACAATTTCACAAAAACTCCCATATATCGTAAAAAAGTTCTCACGATCAATGGAATGGATACACTTTTTGTCGTATTTATAAGTCACGTGGCATATAAAAAAGTCACATTACTATTCATAATATGTTTTGGCAGAACATTGTGAAAGTAATATGTTATGACGCTCAAATGCAGTAAAAGGAGTAAGTGCAGTATGGACATTTATGAAGAACAGTGAGGTCATATGAAAATAAGTAAATATAGACATTTCTCAGCACTCTTTTATCACAGTGTGACACTCAAGTTGGTATGGAACCTGACAGAAAACATACAAAGAAGCAGTACGGCCAGAATGACTTATCACCAGAAGAAACAAAATATACATTAATCACAGAACATCTTTTAATGGAAAGTCAGTCATTCGGCGATATTGTTTTATTCCACATTTAGAAAAAATCGCTTCAGTTTTGCACAAATCTGTCATGGATACCTGCCTAGTGAAAGCAGTAAGTGAACAGTCACTTTTGCAGCTCAAGCAGTTAAATACTTTTAAATTCCTTTAGAAATGCGTTTGAGTAACCATGACGCTATCGCAGAGTTTTTGATCTGAAGGGAGGGGCTCAAGCAGACCAATCACAGCGCTTGCAGTCTTTTACATTTTTGGAGAGGCGCGCGTCAGGCTATGGCGTTGAGCAGCGGTTCTCAACCCTGGTCCTCATGCCCCCCCACCCCCCGCTCTGCATGTATTTTGTATCTCTCTTGTTTAACACACCTGATTTAAATCTCTAGCTCATTAGAAGAGAGCTCAATGAATGAACCGCGTTCCGATTGACGTGTTCCCTGAACTGAGTTCATTGCTCTCTAATCCCTGCACACAGAAAATTGGCTGAAGCTAACATGAGAACACGAATTTGCGCAACACCACTGCCTGCACCGTCTTCACACAGACAAAACCTACTACGGAAGATTGAAGGGTTATTTAACCGTAATCTTGAGATTTGTGCAACATTATGCCCATTGCGAACTGGAATTTTGCCAGAATATCTAGTGATGTTTACTTCGCTATCCAAATCCAAAGAAGCATACAAAATATGCAGAGTGGGGGGGCGCGAGAACCAAGTTACTACAGGTTCTGACGTGAAGTGTTACTACAGAGCAGGTGTGCATAACAAGTCCTGAAAAACAGGTGCATTTCACATCTCAAATGACGACATACTCACCTTTTGGCCTGAAAGAAATTCTTCACTTATTCACTCTCATGTCATTGAAAACCTGTCTGACTTTCTTTCTTCTGCAGAACATCATATCTTGAAGAACTTTAGTCACCACACAACTTGACTCTCATTGATTTCCATTTGAGACAAATATCTTCGTCAAATACATGAGGGTGAATAAATGAAGGCAGAAAGTTTATTTTCGGGTGAGCTGTCCCTTGAAGACACGGACATGTGCTTTATTGTCATGTTTGATCTGTCCAATCAGAGCAATTCTCACCGCTTTGTACTGGAAGAGCTGAGCCATCTCGTCGCGGGTTTCGCTCTTGTTGGCGTGACCCTTCCAGTGGTCGGGCATGTAGTGGATGTGTGCCAGAACACACTGCAGCAGCTGTTCGGGACACCACACCATATGGTCATCAGGAATAAATGACCTGAGAGAAGGTGAGATGATAAATCAAGCTCAGGTCGGCCTAACAGGTGCTGAGAGCGTGTTTAGTGAATGTTGTGTCAAAACTAAAAGGTTTGCAGGTAACAAGGTCAGCGGCACACATCCAATAGCACTTATTATATTGACCCGGGGCAGCTGGGAAGAGTTTAAAACCATCTGATTTATAAACACATGTGAAATCCTGTCTGTATCAGAGTAAGGTTCGTTTTTGTTAGTTTTTATTTTGTTATTATGGTAATTTTAGTTCAATCTCATTTTATTTATTTATATTATAGCGCTATATAACTTGATTTTATTTTTGTTATTGCTAAAGCAACATTTTCAATTAGAATATTTTTGTGTTACATATGGCCTATATTGTATTTTAATTGGATTTACATTATTTTATTATTTTTATCAGGCCAGGACATTAAAGCTTGTTCGGGACAAGTAAATATTTTTTATGATTTTAATGAGCAAGTGAGAGAGAACTTGACCGGCCCGACCGGAAGCTCAAAATGATACGGCCCTATTTTACCCATCTGTGTGTAACATTCATGTCTTTTGTCAGTAATCTGAATGTTCATGATGAACTGCACTAGTATATTTTTAATGATCACAACAGAACTTTAATTCTTGTGCTACTACTGTTTAGCCTGAGCTACCGAACATGTGCAGAAAAAGTTAACATATACAGCCCTTTAATACAAGGACAATTAATATTTGTACACGGTCGAGTGAGTGACAAATTCTCTCTTTGGGTGAAAGTTATTTTAGTTTACTAAAATTAAATCTTTAAAAAACATCTGTTGAAATCAAACAAAATATCGACCTAAAAGGGAATTGTCTTCTAAAGAATAAATTCTAAATTAATAATTTAAATGTTGCCTCAAAAAAAGAATTTAACTAAATTTACAGCACTAAAATAATAATACTAAAATAAAATAAAATAAAACTAAAATAGAAATTGACATTATAAAATGACAAAAGCATATACCAATATTGCTTATACTGTAACTAAAATGAACATAAAAACGAAAGATCTAAAATAAAAGCTAATTTAAAATTTGAATAAAACTTAAAAGATATAAATAATAACTCTGGGGTTTATCTTTCTTAGTTTAAATTGATTCAATTCAATGCCGTTGACCTACCTTATATTCATTTGCATACAGAAGGGTCAATGAAACCTTGAATTCTTTAATTCTATAACAAGTTGTACGTGCAATAATTTTTTTATTGAAAGTCTTTAATGTTTCTGAAATAAAGCTTTTATATGAATTTCATCTAATTCTTTAAATGCTATGGTATTGTGAAGCTGGCATTGTATCTCGGGAGATACAATTTAACAATTACTTTTATATTTAATTGATATTAATATTCATTTACATAAAAACTAAAACTACTCAACAGTTATAAGTTTGGGCCACATAAACCTTTGTGTTGTTGCCACTAAAACCGTCTCTTGAGAGCATCAACAGTAACACTTCTTTGTTCCAATCACCCGTGCTAGTAAGCGCTGTTAAACTGTCATGTCCATACCTGGTGATGGTGATGACCACTCCCAGTATAGTGATGGCCGTAAGTATGTGTTGCACAGTCAGCACGTCCTCATCATACACCGTCAGGGCGATGAGCACAGCTAGTACCGAACCAGAAAAGAAAGCCACGTTCTTCGCCAGAACGGCTAGCAAAGGAGAAACAAAGGCGTTCATGTACTTAGCGGCCGGTTTGTAGCCGCGACCCATCCTGCCCTGCAGCTCGTGATCCAGCTCGTTGAAGTGTCTCAGGTACAGACGGCCATACAGCGACCACCGCCGCGCCCCCAAACTGCCCGGTTCCCGTTTGATGACTTCGGCGTAGCTGAAAAAGGCGTACAACACCTGCCACACCAGCACGAACGGGCACAGCAGAAGATTGACAAGACCGGTAAACAGGATGACACGACTGAGCTGTCTGGCCAGGTCCTGACGGTTAGCCGCCCGCTTGTACTTGGGATGTAAACTCCATTTGTTTTGGAAAAGCGACAGGGGACCCCAAAATAATATGAGCTCAAAGTTAAATTTCAAGCCCTGCGTGAGGAAAATCATCTCGCCCATGAAGGGCACGTGGAGTTTGACGGGCAGCAGGGACTTGTTGATCATGGCCACGGTGTAGTTTTTAAAGCGGAGGATGCGATGGTAGATGTCCAGCTCAGAGAGTTCTCGCTTCTGGACGCACATTGGATGCTCACGCTGCAGGAGAATCAAGCGACCTTGAACTTCTTGCCATGTAAAGTTACACAATTCATCCTGGTATTGAAAGACAAGACCGTACATCAATTGCTTTGGTGAAATAATGATGATGCATACACAAAAAAACAAAGCAAATGGATTTTTAAGATGAAGTGCGTGTCCTGGCAGACTTTACCATTTGTATTCTCAGCGCTTTGATGTAAAACTGCCGGATCTCCCAGTAGCTGAGGACATTCCAGATCACCTTCGCGAGCCGATAGACCCAAAAAATGGCGGCCATTATCAGGAGAAAGATGATCCAGCTGTTGCCTTGAATCCTGATTGGGCGAGAATGATTTCTTCTGAATTATGACAGCTGGTGATGGGTGTTTCTCAAGGTCCACTATAACAATGAAGTCATAATACATGACACAATGACTACACTGGCAAAGAAAATCTGCCAAAGTGAAATAATGAATCATTCAGATCATGTTTGAAGTAAAGAGAGGAATAATATGATGTGTTGAGGAGCCGTGGAACTACTTCTGTAAGATGATACATCAATCATTAATGTCTGTTAGTCACCTAAAAAGATCTAGTTCCCTTCATTTATTGAATGATTCTCTGAATACTTTATTTTTATTGGTCAACAGCGTCTCATGTCAGGTTTAATTTTGTTACAAATGGATATTTTGTACTCTTGTGTGCCGTGTACCTGTGTGGTACTGTGAGCTTCAAAATTTTGAAAATGTTTCGGTTCATTGAATTCAAATCAAATATTGACCTAAAAATTATTGGAAAAACCCAAATGAAATGAAACATTTAAATGTTGCCTCAAAAATAAACAGTTTATATTATAATAACAAACAAAATACCAAATAATATCATATAGGAACAAATGTTTTTGTAAAATGACAAAAGCACACACCACAACTGCAAAACTTGAACAAAAATGTACATACAAACAAAAATCTAAAAATAAAAGCTCATTTAAAACATTACTAAATCAAAAGTATAATAACTATGATCCAGAGGATTTATTTAGATATTTTGATGATATTTTTGATTTAAAGAAGAGGATTGTACATGATCCCTTACTTAAAGGAATAGTTTACCTTCAAAATAAAAATCCCTTTTTTCATTTACTCACCCTGTTGTCATTCAAAACCTGTGATTTTATTTCTTCTGCAAGACACAAAAGAAAATATTTTGAAAAATGTCAGTAACCAAAAACATGGGTCCCCATTGACTTGCATATGGACAACAATACCAATGGCAGTCATTGTGGACCAACAGTTTTGTGTTACCAACATTTTTCAAAATATCTTTTTTTGTGTTCAGCAGAAGAAAGTCATAGAGGTTAAAAATGACAAAAGGGCGTGTAAATAATGGCAGAATGTTTATTTTGAAGGTGAACTATTCCTTTAAAATATCTTATAGACATAATGAATATTTGATTTAAAAAATAAAAACAAACTAATGACAGGATCAGTTTCAACATATTAGAATTCAAATGTTCACTGGTCTCATTCAATTCCACGAAACACAGAGCAAACTTGGATGCATTTGATTCTTGGAGTGACATTAATATGTTTGTGAGCGTCTTAATAACAAATCATCAACACACTTCTACAGGATTCACTGCACATCACACACTTCTCTAAGAAGGCACATGAGGGTTTCCATGAACAATAAAACAGAAAAAACAAGCAAATTCCATGAGTCAAATGGAGTAAAACACCACACGCTCACACGATCTATTTCAAACCTCTGGGCTTGTAACACACAAGTGTGCGGATCAGAGAAACACAATACCAGAGACTGAGAGCAGAACATCCACTCAAGTGTTTGTTTACGGCCTGCTGCTTATTTTGGTCTGGCTGTCTGTGCGACAAACAGGAATCAGTCCAGAAGTGAACTCGGGATCATTCCCAGCTCACGTGAACGTCACAGGAACTCTGAATGATTCCCAGAGACAGAATTCACCCTTAAGGCTCCGGGAAACATTTGCTTTTGGGGAACTACAGAAACCCATCTGGACAGAACATGCCTTCCCAAACCTGAACGTAACACATTGATATACTCCAAAGCCAACACACTGACCTCTCTGTACACTGCTCGCCAGGTAGAATAGCATCGGGAAGGGTGACCTTATTCCTGTCCAGGGGTCCGGGGGTCTGGCCCGTGTGGTTGACCGCTCGGTTGGCAAAGAGAACATCGTATTCCACACAGTTGAAGAGGAAGGTTGTAAACGTGACCACGAAAAGGAACTGCCTGTATATGGAATGCAAAGGAAATAAGTTGAATTCTGGAGGGCTGTGGTATTCAAAGCAGCTCTGACAGACAAGAAGGTGACTTACACAAGCTCAAAGATTTCTGATAACACCATACAGGCAAATCCATTCTTCTGATGGAAATGGTAGATGTGACGTTAGTTAAAGACTCAAGTACAGCATTTGTGTATAAAAGCAGAGCGTGACATTATAGTGTAAAGCCTTGTTATGCACAGACATGAGTCTGTTCTCATGAGAAATACTGCGTTTATAGGCCCAATAAAGAGAGAATAAGAGCAGAACCGTGCTGGTAATTTAATAGACCAATGATTTTTGTGGTAAATGAAACACCCATATAAATGAAAGTGCACTAAAGGATATTCTTGTGAAGAAATTGTCAAGGTTCTTGATATGATGCCATGGATCTGCAATGTGAAGAAGACAATAAGTAACACGCTCATGCAGACACACAGGAGAGTAAAAACACAAGTTAAAGTCAAACAAAAGGAATCAATATGTACCTCCTCTGCTCTCTGGCACATGGATGAGTAAATCTTCCTCTCCTGGTGGTGTGTCTTCATCGTAGTCTTCTATTCGCTGATACTCCTGATGTGTTTCAAAACCAGCCATCATGTTTCACATTCTACGTCTCTATGATGTTCACCATAGGTCCTATACAGCAAATACAGCATGACATTACAAAACCATACAGGTGACTACATATAAACACGTGTGAGGCTGCATGTATGATGGTAGAGGACGAATGAAAAGACCTTTATAGAAAACACACACTATGGTTGCTGCCTGTGATTTTTTTGTATGTTGAAATCACAATCACATGGTCAGTTTAGACATTTAAGGGCAGACTTGATTGCATCATCACACACTTACAATAACATGTAGGCATTAGTGTTCAAGATGGTGTGTGTTATCAATGATAAATCGAACATTTTATGACATTTACAGATCGGTGTCTTAACAGCGGCGTGTTCACACTACATCAGCAGCAGACATAAAGCTCATCCAGACAAAAACACTAAATGTCTTTCTATATGAGTTGAGCTTTAAAACGTTTGTATTAACTGAGAAACAAGAACAATTTAAGTATTTCAACTCGCGATATTTATTCTTACCGTCCGAGAGAGCGATGATGATCTTCGGTTGTATTCTTATCAACAAAAACACAGAAATGACAACAAATGTCGCCTGACGTCACGTCGACATGCAGGAGTAAGACTTCCGGTGGGACTTTTAAATCTGTTTATTATATTCCAGATATCTCTTTTCGACTAATCACATTTATCGTTACCAGTAATGTTAGCATATTGTTATAGTAATATTATTCATTTTATTCTTCATCATATTATAAACGTTGTTCTTATTGAAGTAATGAAATTAGTTTAACAAAAAATCCCGTAATGTGCCATTTTCGACATTTCAAATGTATGAAATATAAATATGTTCGTAATTAAAGAAATGATACAAAAAACAAAACATCATCAAATATATTCAATAAGATAGGTAAGTTATAACAAAGCTGCACTGTTATCAATGGTAGCCTACAGATCAGATTTTAATAAACACAAAAGAAAGAATTAACAAGTTTATTCCACGTAGGTCCTTTGGGCGGCATTTTGTATTTCTATTACTGAAGGCTACGATTTTGTACATTAAAGTAAATTGCTTTTATTGAGATTGCTGTTGAGACATACAATCAGAAATACACCTTTATGAAAAAAAAACATATTCAAATTAAAAATACTATCTTTAAATAAATTATTTATTCTTATAAATATTTTAATTATCTTGTATATTTGAAATAGATGCACTTTATCAAGTATCGTTAAATGACTGTGAAGTATTAGCGGATGTGTCTGCGTGTACTGTAGGGGGCGGTCACGTGTTGTTGACGGTCCTATCGCGTGTGTTCACAGAAGAACCAGACGCATGCTGGGATTGTTTAAACATGGCGGCATACATGTTAAACCTTCAGTAAACTATAGTTTCATGAATGAATCGTAATATCTTTGTCCTGCGGTCGTTTACAAACACTACAACATGATGTTTCATTTTGCTCGTTGCAGTCGACTGACACGCAACACTGTCACGACAGACAGATATTTGTGTTCCCTAAAAATAAGAGATGTTTTCATTCACTGCAAGCGGTACATCTAATAGTTTTCATTTTTATTATAATACGGTTGCAAGTAACTATCGAAACAACATCATAGGTGTTAAAATGTCTACGAAATGAAGTCATGATGACACGATACTGTCATCTTAATGCACAAACGCATTTGGCTTAATATGTAGTGTAATCCTGTAGATCTGAAACTAGAACTGTTAATATCAAATGGCCATGGCTTTAAATAGGATCAGTGCATCCACCAAATGTGTAAATGTAACTGATACAGCACTGTGCCATGGTACCAGCACAGTACTTCTGTAATTATACTTTTCTATAATGTGTCTTTTGTATTTCAGACGTGTTCAACACACAGTGCAGTGGAGCAGTTCTCAAAACCCAGCCACACATTTCACCGTCAGCGCTCCGGTTCGCATATGGAGACAAGCCCAGAAAGTTCTGCGCCTAGCATCCAGACAGCAGCTCAGGCAGTCAAACATCTCTCTGAAATTCATATTAGCACCAGCGGCTCTAACAGTGACAGCACGCCTGTTTAGCAGTGGAGCTCACTGTCATGTAGATGTGAATAATAACACACCAGCTGAAGTGAAAGAGAAGACTCCCGAGTTTAGCTGGAGTGTTCTTTGGGTGTTTGTTCGGCCGGAACTTCTTGCTTTAATTGGAGCCGTCATTGTAAGGCAAAAGATATATTAGTTGTGTTTCTTGAACACGTATGTATAGTGTGATTAACCAGTGTGAATGTTAAATGAATTCTCTCTTGTTATCCTGCAGCTTGCGTTCGCAGCTGCAGTCCTTAATATTCAGATTCCGATGATGTTGGGTGATCTGGTGAATGTTGTCGCTCGCCACATGAGGGAACAAGCAGGCCACTACATGAGAGACATTCGGACACCTGCTGTGAAGCTGCTTGGACTTTATGCTTTACAGGTTCGTCATCCAAAGAACATCTTCAGGTCACATGTTGAAATGAGCAACATTTGGCTGGGTTCTGATATTTCATAAGACTTGATCATGATCAAATCTGTCTTTTGTTTTTCTTTAAGGGAATGTTGACCAGTGGCTACATCATTCTTCTGTCCAGAGTTGGAGAAAGAGTGGCTGCTAACATGAGAAAAACTCTCTTCTCATCTTTGCTTCGGTTGTTATTAAATATTTGGTTAAATCTAGAAACTTCTCCTTACGTGGAAATATGCAATGAATGAAATCATTTTTGATTATTTTTGTTTACAATGTTAAAGACAAGAAGTTGCGTTCTTTGATGCAAACAAGACCGGGCAGCTGGTTAATCGTCTCACATCAGACATCCAGGAGTTCAAATCCTCCTTCAAACTGGTCATTTCTCAGGTAGGATGTAGAGGTGTCACAATATATCGTCAATAACCGTGAAATTATGATAATCAGTAGCGTGTTAAGATCATTTTGTAAATCATTTGGAACCCATTCAAAGTTTTGCATTAAATGCAAAAAAGGGTCTGCCTCCCTAAACTTATATTTTAATTCATGTATAGAAAACATTTCATTATTTTGAAATCAGATTTAAATGGAGAGGTTTGTGTTTTTCAGGGTTTGCGGAGCACCACACAAACAGTGGGATGTTTTTTCTCGCTGTACATCATCTCTCCGAAGCTCACGGGTCTCACTGTGCTGGTCCTCCCGTGTCTCGTGGGGGCTGGTGCTCTCATTGGCTCTTTTCTTCGTGCACTGTCACGAAAAGCACAAGAGCAGGTAAAGATCTTCTAAGACTAAATTACTTGACTCTTTAAATGTCATTGGTTTATAAGACATTTCTTGACCTTCTCTTATAGGTGGCTAAAGCTACAGGGGTTGCAGATGAGGCTCTTGGTAACGTGCGGACAGTGAGAGCGTTTGCCATGGAGGACAGAGAGCTTGAGTATGACTCTATCATCACCTAAAGCAAAACCTGCTTGTCTATACATTTCATTATCCTCTTTAAGTTCACATGATGCTTTTTTTGATGTATTGTCATTGATTTGTGGCACAGGATGTATGCAGCTGAGGTTGAGAAATCAGCTGAGATGAATGAAACGTTGGGCACAGGAATCGCCATATTTCAAGGCCTGTCCAACATCGTCCTGAACTGTGAGCTTATGTCTGTTAGTTATTCCATGAAACGGATTGATTAGGATTTGGTGAACTATTAAATGATGATTGTTTAATGTTAACAGCTATTGTTCTTGGGACTATTTTTGCTGGTGGAAAATTGATGGCTTGTAATGACATGTCACCTGGTGACCTGATGTCATTTTTAGTCGCCTCACAGACGGTTCAGAGGTCAGTGTGGCCATACCAAAATTCATTTTTTTCTTGTTTTTCTGAAGTGTCAAACAATATTGAAAAAATAAAAAGACTGTAAATAGCCTAATTCAAAAGAACCAATACAGAACCTCTAATGCAATAGATTGTGTGTTGATTGTTTCTTTTTTTTGTGTCTTTGTAGATCCCTCGCCAGCATTTCGATTCTGTTCGGTCAGGTGTGTTATGATGCAATTTCATATTTAACCCATATTTTTCCCAGTGTTTTCATACATCATCTGTCTTCTGTCAGATGGTTCGAGGTATGAGCGCAGGGGCTCGTGTTTTCGAGTATTTGACTTTAGAGCCCAGCATTCCACTCACAGGAGGCGGTCGGATTCCTCACAGGTCTCTGACGGGAAGAGTTGACTTTATGAACATCAACTTCAGGTGAGTTCTCTCAAGCATGTAGGCTTGAAAATCTGGAACGGATTGCATCTTTTATTTTTTCTGTTTTTACTGCAGTTACCCAACAAGACCTGGCAACCAAGTTCTTAAGAACTTCAGTCTGACTCTTCCTCCCTGTAGAACGGTCGCTATTGTGGGCGAGTCGGGTGGAGGTAAAGTCACTTGAATGTTAAACCTTTCGTGTCTGTGTGTGAACACTTCAGTGTCATAACCGCTGTGGCTTATCGAATCATTAAGTAGACTAGAAAATGATTTCTTTCATTCCATAATTTAGGTAAATCCACTGTGGCTGCTCTGTTGGAACGCTTTTATGACCCCAGCGGTGGAGAAATAATGCTGGATGGACTGGACATCAGAACTCTGGATCCGTCCTGGCTGAGAGGACACGTCATTGGCTTCATTAGTCAGGTTCATATGACATGTTACACGTACTGGTTTTCTCCAAACATTTGTTTATGTTGTTATTCTGTTGTTGTTTTTGCAATAGGAACCTGTTCTCTTTGGCACATCAGTAATGGAAAATATCCGGTTTGGAAAGCCCAGTGCTACTGACGTCGAGGTCGTAGCGGCTGCCAAACAAGCCAATGCTCATAATTTCATCACCGGCTTCTCAGACGGATACAACACAGTGGTCGGTAAGTTTTGTTATGTTGGAAAAGTGTATCGTAAAACACAGAGTTCCTCTTTTCACCGCCGGGTCTAAAGGGCTGGTTATACTCGACACAGTCGCTAGTTGGCCTGGGTGCGCGCGCCAAATATGACGTCATCACGTTGTTCGCGGAGTTCGCTTTGGGTGCGCGCGAGCTCATTTCGCGTGGCGGCGTGCACGACATTTTTTGTGACTCGAGTGAACAGTTCGCTCGGCGCCGCAGTCAACATGAAAGCTTTGAAGAGATTTTGGCTGAACATGTACGCCTGTACAGACATCTTTAATCATCAGTGTGTCTGTTTTATATTGTATTCAGAATAAAACAATATTTATAAACATTGCTCTTTTGAACTGTTCTTATATCTTCTCATTTTATATAACATAAAGACATCCAATAGGTTAATCTATGACAATGTACATTTAGCAGTCCCTAACCAACAATATGTAGAAATGTGTCTGCATTATGCACAGAAATGAAAAAGTGAACAAAAATTTTGATATAATTTTTTTTAAATCAACAAACAATCGTTTGAAATGCATTTCCCCGTCCAGGACATACATCTGCTTAACAAGAGCGATGTATTCTACATCTCCACGTTTTGTGGCATGCAGTGGGTGAACATGCCATCTCCCTTTTTTTGATAGTAGCAAGAACACAAAATCTCCTACTTTTCCTTGTCGAGCAGCTGCTCGCAAGACGCCATTCTGAATGATCTGACGTAATTCCGGTAAAATTCCTACTTTTCTTCTACTTCCTGCGGATTTACAGAACGATTTCGTTTGTGCGCCCCCTGTCGTTTCAAAGAATATCTCAACGGCGAACGCGTCAAGTATAAACGTCTCGTCCGTTTGGGGAGTTGCACGCGCGGTCAGCGGAGGCTCGCGACGCGGAGCCAGGCTCGTGTATAAACAGGCCTTAATAAAGTCAGAAATGCAAAATAAAAGTTCTACTGATCTCTAAAAACAAGAGTAAAAAAAGTAACTCTTAACTAACCGTTGCAGGAGAGCGTGGAGTTACTCTGTCTGGAGGTCAGAAGCAGCGGATAGCCATCGCCCGGGCCCTGATCAAGAACCCCAGCATTCTGATTCTGGATGAGGCCACCAGCGCTCTGGATGCAGAGTCAGAGCGTGTGGTTCAGGAGGCTTTGGACAGAGCTACGTCAGGTCGCACCGTTCTCATCATCGCTCACCGTCTCAGCACCATTCAAGGGGCCGATCTCATCTGCGTCATGAGCGATGGGCGTATCGTTGAGGTCAGGAAGGAAAAATGCACTTGCAGAGGTGACCTGCTAAACCTGTGATGACGTTTAACGTTATCTTTCATTTATGTTTTCCAAGGCTGGAACACACCTGGAATTACTGAGCAAAGGAGGGCTGTATGCTGAGCTTATAAAGAGACAACGGTCTGAAAAGTAAACTACGGTGCTGCTTAATGCGTCATGCTAAATACTCAACTGATGAACAGACTTGATTACAAAGATAATTATTTGGTGCTCCGTCAAATGAATGAGGTTAATGTTGAATATTCTGTGTTTTGTGTCAGAAATATAAGTGTTGTGAAAGTGGTATCCAAACAGAACAATGAGTTTTAAAGGGTTTTTTACATAATGTTTTACTCCCCCAAACTCTAGACTGATCTTTTTGCTTTAAAAAATTAAGGCTTCCATAGAGTGGGATTAACATTTTATTTTACTGTATACAGTATATTAACAATAGACACCATTGTGTTGATACTCTTGTCTATCTTATATCTATATTAAAGCAATCTAATATATGAAGAGTTTGGTTCCAAAATTAGATGACTTTGTTTATAAAACTTGTCAAAAAATCATGTTTTTTCTTTGTGCGTTCCAATTAATATCAATCAAACTGCAGTTGGTTTGTTTTTATTGAAGCCATAATAACAAAAACAAAAAAAAAGCTATTTAAGACAATAAAAACAATTGGTATATATCAACTGGTCAATATAAAAATATCACACAGAATACTTGGTTTATCTTGTTTTTATATAAACTATTTTGAACATGTAGGTAAATAAGTCTACTTAAAGGGTTAGTTCATCCAAAAATGTAAAAATCTATCACCATTTACTCTGTTTCAAACATGTGTAAATTACTTTGTTCTAATTAACACAGAGAAATATATTTTGTAAGAATGTTAGCAATTCAGCAAATATTGATTTTTTTTATTGTGCCGAACAAATAATGACATATTTTAAAGAATTTAGGACAACAATGAGTTCTCGGGCACCTTTGACTACCCTTTAATTTTCATCAATGATGTCCCGCGACTGAAAAACACTAACATTCTTCCAAATATCTTTCTCTGTGTTCATAGGAACAAAGTAATTTATACCGGTATCAAATGACATAAGGGTGAGTAAAAGATGACATCATTTTCATTTTTGGGTGAACTATGCCTTTAAGGTTAGGATATTCAGTCAATGTGGAGACCTTTATTTTGAAATGTGTCTCAGTAAATCGCCATCTTGACTCTTGAAGCTCTTACTGCTTTCGATGCAGCGTTCTACGCCCCTTGTTGATAAAACGACATTAATCATTAGTTTATTTAAGAAGCTTTATTTCCATACATTGGTTCATACGCAGCCTGGCCGCTTTATTATAAAGCTGCTATAAAAGGCTAAAATCATGCAAAAGTATGAAAAGCTGGAGAAGATAGGAGAGGGTGAGTATATGGATTGTGTGGCCTGTATATGCACTAGAGATTTAAAGAGTATTAAGTGAAATAAAGGTTGAGCTTTAAACCTCTGCTGTTAATGATCCGTGTGTAAGCATGTGCTGATATTTAAGTCTGATCTAGATCACACGAGCTGATGCTGAGTCGCAGAGATGCACCTGATCTAAATACACCACAACATCAATGGACCATTCTTCAATCACTTAACTTACATATTTATCTGTTGTAATGAAAAGTTTTAATACGATCAAGAATGAATGTTACATCAAAAGCAAGCTTTCCCATGATTTTCATTGAAAGGAAAAGATTTATTTACGTTTTTTATGTAACGTTACTTAAGCTTACTACACAGGGCGCTTGAGAATATTGAGCCGCAGTCAGATATCAGGACTTAAAAAGTTTAATCGTTTAAATGTGTTAATGTGGTTGTATTTTGCTTAGTGGTCTCTGATATAAAAATGTAATGTGAAAAACATTATTTAATAACCTGACGTCGCTGTGGTTCATTCTGACATACGATCAGGAAAATAATGTGACGTCACCTTACATCGCTGTCTGCACAATAAATCTTTATTTCATTTACATTAAATGATTTAGTAAAACAGAAAGCTGATAGGCCTTACGTTTAAAAATGCACTTTGAAAAGTTAACATTAGATCATCCTTATTAAGACTCTTATAGGCCCGGTTTCACAGACAAGACTTAAGACTAGTCCCAGACTAAAATGAATTTTGAGCTGTCTCAACTGAAAATAGCGCCATGACACTTCTTCAAATATCTTCAGATATGTCAGTGCCATTGTTTTGTCTCCAGATGCACATCAGTAATGTCTTTTTTCTAAGGCATTTTTATAAAAAGGACTTAACTGCCGTAATCAAATAAGGCTTAGTCCTGGTTTAGGCTAAATCTTGTCAATGAAACCGGCTTAAGTGTACCAGACCAATTGCAGGAAAGATACAGACCACTTAACCCCGCCTATCTGAGGATTGTTCAGTTTATAATGAAGCCCTCTCCGATTCCATGCTTAAAAGTGGCGTTTCTCAACATTTTAAGTGTTTCTTTCTGGTCATCAGGCACCTATGGGACTGTTTTTAAGGCTAAAAACAGGGAGACGCATGAAATTGTGGCCCTCAAAAGAGTTAGACTGGATGATGATGACGAGGTAAGGACAGACTCTTTGTGTCATAAGAAGCGCAAGTGTCAAAATAAAAGCGCAACAGTCATTTCAAATCCTATTTCAGGGGGTTCCAAGCTCAGCTTTACGAGAAATCTGTCTCCTGAAGGAGCTGAAACATAAAAACATTGTACGGTATGTTTATGTTTCCTTTCATTTTGAAATGCACGCTTCTCTGTTTCAACACATAGATTATTTGGAGTCTAGTGTGAGTTATTTCCTATTTTTCTATATTTTATTATTTAGTATGCATGTGCGAGTGCGAGTTTTTTTTTAATGTTTATTAATTGTTGTAGTGTTTCTCCTAATGTAGAATAAATAGTTTGTGTCTTTGTTTACTTTTAGGTTGCATGACGTCCTTCACAGTGATAAAAAGCTGACGTTAGTGTTCGAGTATTGTGATCAGGTAAGAGCGAGTGAGGATATCTGTTTTCACCCTGGAAGCAACACTTCTGTTGTTTTGACATGTCAAGTGATGTTTTGTCAAACAGGACTTGAAGAAATACTTTGACAGCTGTAATGGGGACTTGGATCCAGAAATTGTAAAGGTTAGAGGTTTTTACTTTTGTACTTTAAATCCGATAAATATCCTGAGCTATTTGATGTTTGAGATGTCACTGATCTGTGTCTCTTCTTTTAGTCCTTTATGTATCAGTTACTGAAGGGACTAGCGTTCTGCCACAGTCGAAATGTTCTCCACCGGGACCTTAAACCACAAAATCTGCTCATCAACAGAGTAAGAACATGACTGCATGTGTCTGATGTTGTCTATTCACATCATTGTCTTTACCGCTAACCTTAAGTGCAGTTTAGCAGATTATACGCCAAAGAAGCTGCTTCAAACACACCAATCACAGCGCTTGCGGTCCGCGTTGAGTTGACTTGTTGTTACATTTTTGGGGAGGTGCACTTCAGGCTACGGCGTAGATCCCACGCTCGAGTATAAACTGTGCTTAAGGTGTAGATTGTGTTGTACATCTTCACAAAACATAAGTGTTGGGGTTTATGAGCAATGAATATCAGGCAAGTCTGTTGTATTTAAATGACTTAATTATTGTTGTTCTTGTTAGAACGGCGAACTAAAGCTAGCTGACTTTGGTTTGGCCAGAGCTTTCGGGATCCCTGTGCGGTGTTATTCTGCAGAGGTGAGTCACGAGCGGGTCACAACAGAAGAAGGGGTTTTGCTGTGAGGTGTTGACTGGGGTTTAGTGGATGTTGATGTGTTACAGGTGGTGACGTTGTGGTACAGACCCCCAGACGTGCTGTTTGGTGCTAAGTTATACTCTACCTCTATCGACATGTGGTCCGCAGGCTGTATATTTGCAGGTAAGACAGAGTTGCTTTAAAGGTACTGTATATATATATTTATGACTTGAATTGATTTGTCTTATTTTCTTTGGTTTCAGAACTAGCAAACGCTGGACGTCCTTTATTTCCTGGTAACGATGTGGACGACCAGTTAAAGAGGATCTTTCGATATCCTTTACCTGCTGTTGTTCTGGTTGGTGTAAATGTAGCGGCTTTTATGGATTCTGAAGTTGGTCAGCGCATCGGTTGTTTTGCTACGTGTTCTGTATGTGGTTCACTGTATAGCTTGACTTTTTCCTTCATATTTTGACACGTTATTGGGAACACCGACAGAAGAACAGTGGCAAACTATGAATAAACTTCCAGATTATAAGGTATGACGTCTGTCTAAAGGTAGGCTTGAGAGTCTCAGCTGAGTTCTTAAAAGATGATGTCGTAACTTTTGCATTTTATAATAAAATGAGACGCTAGTAAAATAGGCCTTAAATGTGTCTTTTGAAGGGGTCAGTCAGTGGTGTGATCGAGGGAAATGTCATTTCTCCTTAAAAACCTTAAATTAACAGTTGACAGTTGCTTCTGTTCGTTTTTTTTTTTTCATCCTTTCCCCCCTTTTTCTTTTGTGTAAATGATTTTAAAGCCGTATCCAATGTATCCCGCCACAACATCACTTGTAAATGTTGTCCCGAAGCTGAGCAGCACCGGCAGAGACCTGCTCCAGGTACATTCATCAAGTTCTTTGACTGCCATTGTGTTTTATTTCGGGTCTGTTCTAGATGTTTTTATTCTGTTTGCAGAATCTTTTAAAATGTAATCCAGTCCAGCGCATCTCAGCAGAGGAAGCCCTACAGCACCCGTACTTTGCAGACTTCTGCCCACCCTAAATCTGACATCCACAGAGTATCCCTCAGAAGCAGAATTTGAGCCGGTCTGATCT
This sequence comes from Triplophysa dalaica, assembly GCF_015846415.1. Classification (NCBI taxonomy): domain Eukaryota; kingdom Metazoa; phylum Chordata; class Actinopteri; order Cypriniformes; family Nemacheilidae; genus Triplophysa; species Triplophysa dalaica. The sequence goes on along the minus strand of NC_079564.1, from coordinate 202,045 downwards.
CGCCACCTCACCCACACCATTCCTCCAGTTTTTTGTTCAAGTTACACCTGCTGTGGCAGCATTCAAAGACCTTAAAACAATCTGCCGTGTATTTTGTCGTCCATGTGGACCGGATTGTGATAGTGGCACTCCAGCGTTGTGTTTGTAGTTCCCAGAAAATGTTGGTTTGGTCTGGATGTTAGATCACAGAAACTGGTCCTACTGTACAAGATTCATTTAGTTGCCAAATGTGCATCACAAGTCTGTAATGGTTTACAAAGTTCTGCCGTGAAGACTGAAGGCAGTGATGTGTGTTCTTCATTTAATAACACACAATGAACGTACTTGATTTATGTTTCAATATATGTATTATTTAAAAATAGTTATGTTTGCGTTGTCCTATCATGTCAAATTTTCAACTTCAAATCACACGATTTTAGAATTGCATGTTTTTTTTTAATGCTCAGACAATTGACTTTAAGGGTGTTGCAAAACAAAACCTGTTTTTGTCATATTAAAGCGCTCGGGCACGTCCATGTTACTAAAGGCTGTTATGTAGGATACCAGTGGAGCACAAAACACCCTCAACAGCTGCAACAATAAAAACACAGTCAAGGTCTCGTTCAAAACGTTGGGATTCCATAAAAATATCTGCCAGTATTGTTACAGCAGTTTCACATTATGTTGCACAAGTCAGACTTTCTCAGGCAGTGTTGTCTCATCTCAGAAGCTCTGATTTAGAATAGAATGACTTTTCAGCCGTCATAGCGATTGTATGTGTTATTTTAAAGTAAGAATTTTCTCTGAAGACGTTTTACATTTTGGTCATATGTGGTTGAACACTTTGAATATTTAATTTTTATTTATGAATAAACAGGTGCATCATGTTAAAAAAAGGTAGATTTGGTAACTGTAGGTAAGGGAGCATTCTGGGTAATATTTGAGGAAATCTGACCATTTTTGTTTAAATCTGATTTTATGAGAACCACTAGAAGTTGTAAAACTTGGTACAGGGTAGAATCAGTGCTTGTGTCTGCATCAGGTTGAAAGTAGTGTGCAACCACAAACTTAGACAACTTTCTTACTTCACAATAATGTAGCAAGACTCGGTTTGTAACTTAAAAAATTGCTTTAAAAATGGTTTATTAAAACGTTTTCTCTAAACAGAAAGTCGTATAAATATTATTTTTAAGCATCCTGCAACAAAACCTGCTTAAGTGTGATGCTTTTGCTTTGATTAGAATGCTGAAAGGAATAGTGTTTCACAATGCCTCAAAGTGTTCTTTGTAGTGAAAAAAGGTTCTTTAGATTATAAAGAAATATGAAACTTTCAAGAATTGGTTTTTCTATGCCATTGTTGTGAAGAATCCTTTTTAGCACACACTTTTTTAGTGTAATGCAAAGAGACAATTTGTGCACTAGAACAACGTTCATTTTTAACTTTGAAGAACAAACAAACTGAGTCTGAGTAGACTGTGTTAAGTAGACTGTAGAGTAGAGTAGACTGTGTTTTATTAAATAAATGGATGACTTGAGTAAATAATAAAGAACAAACAGCCTATAGAAGTTAAGATGTGAAGTTCTTCAACACTATCGAAAAAGCATCTCAGGATGAGAACTAAAGAAGCTTGAAAAATGACACTACTTGACCCTTAAATATAAAGTATAATGTTTTGATTTGAATTCTCTTTAGTCACAATTGCCAAAGTTCCATTTGAGTTATTTAAGTTTACATGAGTGATGTAAATGAATGAAGGTAATATGTGGAAGCTATTCACACAGATTTAAATAAGTCAGGAGGTTCTCAATATTTTTGTTAGGGCCCCCACAATATTCATGTCTCCCCTCCCGCTCACAAGAACTCAACATTTCTACCCAATAAAGCAGGTTAGAGCTTGATGTTAACTGGAAAAGGGTTTGGTTAATAAAAAAGGGACAAATAATGAGAAAGATCTTAATCATTATTATGAAGACACGTATACAGTAACATCTCTCTCTCCTGGAACCAAATCCAACTTGACTCTCTATTGGTTTTGATGGTGTGAGGAGCCGTGGATAGAAGTTCACTGCTGAGACTAGAGACCTTTAATAAATATAACCTCCACATTTGGCAAGTTCTGAGCTCTTGTAACCAGGTTAAGTATCTTTGAATACACATGTTTTCCAGCTCCATCAAAAGTCTCACTAACTCTAACTTCTTCATTCTTTCAACATTAATTGCGATTGCAAAAGTGATGTTGATTCAGTGAAGTTTACACTGACAAGTCAACAAGCTGAGAGTAGGAACATTTTCAATCAGCAGACCAGAATGTGATCGTCACACTTCAATAAAAAGACTGAAAATCTGAAGTTGCACTTTGGCTTTAGATTCAAAGATTCATTAGATTTTAGATTCATTATTGGCATGATAAAACAAATGTTTACATTGCCAAAGCACAGACAATTCAATATAAACATGCACAAATACAGATTAAGATGAAAATAAAGTATCTATATATACATCTCAATATAAAGAGAAAAAGAGCAAAGTATTGATGACAGTTCTCAGTGAGTGTAATAGGATCCTGTTAAATAGTGTCAGTCTTTGTGTGTTGTGTTGTGTTGTGCTGGTTGTTGTTTTGTCATGCCAGGACTTGACATATCTTGTAGCAGGTTTGAGTTTCTTGAGTTTTCTCCCAGTATGTATGAGATCTTTTGTTGAAACTGGTTTAAGTGTTTGTGGAAGAATGTTCCTGTGATGTGTGTATAGTTTGGACATGAGATGAAAAACATGATTGTGGGCAGTGTGGACACAGTGTCTCTTCTCTCCATGTGTGTGTCTGCCGTCTCTACAGTGAGCTGTTGATCACTGAGTCTGTACATGCTCAACATTTCTCTTAGTTTAGAGTCTTACACTTGTGAGGTATTCTGACACTTTATATTCTCTGTTAAATATCAGATTTATTCCTCTGCAGAGCTGTTGCTTCTGTCTAGTTTTTGAGATATTTCTCCTGTTGTGTTTTTCTCATTTGGTTTAGTCTGGGTTTGGGCTTGTAGATTTAGTTGTGAGATCAGTTGGATGAAGGATCTTCTCTCTGTTTTCAGCTCTTGATGGCTTAAGACATTGTGATGGGGTGTCTCTGTATCGCTGTTCTCAAGGTGAGTGGAGAATTTAATAGCTTTATGTGACTTTGGTGAAATATTTTTACCTATAGTAAATAAAATGACCTAATTTGATAATTTTTGCCCATTATAAATAAAGTATGTGGTCTTGATCTTTGAAGAGGATTCTTTTTTCTGGACCGTCTCATTTGGACTCGGTCTTGTCTTGGACTCGAACCTCTTTGGACTCGGTCTTGACTCAGTCTCCACTAGTCCTGGTCTTGGACTCAACAAAGGTGGACTTGCAACTGTTTGCAAAAAAACTTTTTGTAACTCATGGTTGAAAATACAAGTATTATTCATTATGTCATATGTTCATTATTTCATTTTCAGTTTAAAGAAAATATAAAAAAATATTAATTTAAAAGATAATTATTAAAATAAACATATTTCCTTTCTTGTTTTGTTAAAGAAATTAAAAAATGATATTTTTTCCATTTTTCATTTTGGGTTGGAAAACGAATATTGACTGAACGGAAGAATCCCTTATTTTACAAGGACCCTTGGTCTATATAATTACGTTTTGTAAGTCTTATGTAGTAAAATAGCAATAAAATGTTATTTTTTTTGAGTGTATACTCTTGTTTGGTGACCGTTTGTCTCAGTTATTGCTCCTTAGACTTTTTTATAACGTTCTGTTATTTTGTTGTCTTGTGTTATAAATGAGCAATACAACGTAAATGAAACGTCTACACGTAATGTATAAAATGTACATTTTGTTTATATCCAGCATTATTGGTCTAATTCTGCGATGAACTCTTAACAAAAAAAATCTTTTGTTAGAATAAACTAAGCAATACTGAACTTTATCTTCACATGTGATGTGTGTAGGGAACTTGGTGGAGTGGTGCAGAACAAAAACGCTGCTGTTCGTCCCTAGGTGGCGCCAGAGAGTTTGTGTATTTGTTATTCTGATGTTGCTTCATCATGAGTAAATGAATTCGCATTGTTAAGATGGTTCAGTACTCGTACAATGGTCTACATTACGAGACTTTCATATGTAATGAAAGAACAGATAAAACTGAGGTGTAAAATGAAAGACAACCCGGATCTAAATGGGTCAGTTGAGCAGTTTTCTTGTAAAGTCAAGGGCACGTGGGTCGAGGATGTGGGTGTCCCCCCCGTTTCCATAGAAATCCTGAAGAATCTCAAATTTTAAACAGGATTAAACCTAACACAGATTTGTGATCATGAACTCAAATTATTATATATGTGTATAAATTGATATCTAAATACGGCGGGGGTGAGTTTACACTTTGATTTGTTTCTTTAAAAACATTGAAATACTCCGCATCGCACACCCAAACCATCACTGTAAGCTATTCAATGCCGCCTCTGTGGAATATTTGACGAACAGCTGCGACGCCCAATCACAGCAGCGTTTCCAGTTCCTCGCGTCGCCTGCTGAGCGATTATTTGCCAACTCGTCTGTCAACTCTTCCACAGTCCCTCAACACCCTCAGTGCCCATTGGTCAGCCTTGTAAACGTCACCGACTCCCGGCCAATCAGAGCGCACTTCCGAGCCGCTTGTTAATTCCCGCCCTCCCGCCGTATCTGTTACATTCTTTCGCACTTTGAAGCAAATATACTTTGTATCAGTTTCGTTCTATTGAATGCTTCCGCTCTTCTGATATCTGCGCTTCATATCGGCATAAGTACATAATTGGGTTATTTATCTATTTAATGTATGTGCTCCTGAAGATCAGGAGGAAGGAGAAGCATCTTCGTCACTTTGTTCCCGTCATCAGGGCATCAGGGCATCAGTGCACCAGTAACAGCGGTAAACAGCAGGTAAGATGCGATGCTTTCTTGCGGTCTCTGTACTGCTCGTGTGATGGATGCTGATCGCGGGTCTACTGCACTGGACGGAAATGTGTGTGTTTGTGCTCGCTGCAGTTCTGCATTTTGTAGCTGTGTGCTAGTCGGCGAGCGTTATTGGCCTTGGTTACAGTAATAGATGTTGATACGCATCTATGACTCTTATTCGCGGACATTCGACTTCATCTTCACACATTTGGGTTATTTCGTTTTTTCCCATTTATAACACCACTGTTTGTATTACAATCGTATGAAGCTGTGTGCTTATATAGGTCGTTGATGTGTGTGTTGTTTTGGTCTGTGTGTGTTTTTCCCCGCCAGATACTTGTTCTGTTCTGATCTGATAACATCGATCAGTTTATGATGAACTGTGGTGTTATTCAATATTATTCCCTGTCGTTATGTTGACAAGCAGGCATAATCGTTTGACACCTGCCACAAATATTACACATTTAAGATTTTTTTTTTGCAATTACTTAAATACCTTTTGTATCCTTATTTCGACTAAATTGAGAACAGTGTTTTATTTCATCATAAATGAATGATTTTAATGGGTTATCTGAAATTAGGTTAAAGTTCATTTTATGGGTCGCCCTCTTCAGGGCGCTATTGAAAGTGCATGTGACGATCCGTTCGTCTTTTAACACACGATAACCGTCAGTGTCACAGACTGTTGGCATGTCTGAATGCTCGAAACATTCAAAAACGAGTGATTATTAGGATTATTTACATGTATGTGCATGTCATCATATATAATACATGTGTTTTATGAATTTAATATTTTTTTGTCTATATACTGTATGGTATATACTTTTTATAAAACGCTGTTTAACTTTATGAAGTATATTTTGTATATGCACGTGTAAATGTGTTGGAATGTACATCATGTTTCTAATTCTTTGGTATGTACAGATTCCTGAACCCTAAGCTACTTATAACTGACATCTGCAATCTTTATTAATACTGTAACAAACTGTCACATTGGCAGATATGAAAGAACGGCTTGCACTTGGTTGCTATAACAACACTGTTGCCATAGATACACCTTGTCTGGATGTAGAAGGCAAGAAAGATATATATTTATATAGTGTGTCTGGATAAAGGAACACATGATATGGATTTATAAAGGAAAGAGAATGGGACGGGCCTGAAAGTTTGAACCTGTCGTGGCTCTCTTATGTCTTTCGATCGCATTTAAACACGTGAAATGAAACCGCAGCAGAAGCGTCTGTGTCAGCATTCAGTGCTTTTCTCTTAATGGATACTACAAAATGTAAAGCATGTCGATTTCTAATAGCACGTGAGGCTGAGATGGAGGGGTGGGCTGTGAGATGGAGGGCTGGGCTGTGAGATGGAGGGGTGGGCTGTGAGATGGAGGGCTGGGCTGTGAGATGGAGGGGTGGGCTGTGAGATGGAGGGGTGGGCTGTGAGATGGAGGGGTGGGCTGTGAGATGGAGGGGTGGGCTGTGAGATGGAGGGGTGGGCTGTGAGATGGAGGGGTGGGCTGTGAGATGGAGGGGTGGGACTGTTCTGTGTAGAATGTGTACTAAACACACAAAACATGTGATTCAATGAAACTTGATTCTCTCTCTGTCTAGAAATGGCTGAAGCCCATCAGGCCGTGGCGTTTCAGTTCACTATAACTCCAGAGGGGATTGATCTGCAGCTATCCCATCAGGCCCTGAGACAGGTTTATCTGTCAGGTCTTCGCTCGTGGAAGAAACGTGTTGTTCGGCTGAAGGTAAAGACCTCAACAAACACCTGGTATCAACTTGTGTGGATTCTTGTTTTTGTGTGTTTGTGAATTCTCTCTCTCGTACAGAACAACGTGATCACCGGCGTGTATCCTGCTAGTCCGTCCTCGTGGCTGTTTGTTGTCATCGCGATCCTGGCCACCATGTACACGCGCTCTGACCCCTCCATGGGACTGATCGCTAAAATCCAGGAACATCTGCCCGTCAGGTACTGGAAGATACATCATGGTCCTCGTCGTTTTGTTGACTCCCACAAATCTTGGTCATCTTATACAAATCCTAATTGATCAAATGCAAATAAGAATTCTGAGAAATCTGTCTTGAGATGAGAACATAGTTGGGCAATTCCAGCGTTATGGACGTGACATAAAAATGCTCGGAGAATTAATTTGTCAATATGTACCATTATGGATGTGAGAATCCTGAAAATGTCTCTTACCTGTCTATGAAAAATCATGTGCTAAAAATAAAACAAATGCTTTGCATATTTGAAGAGAGATCTCACATGGGTATTTCAACCACAAAATGTTCTAATATGCTTGTAAAAACTTTATTTTTCATGTTACGGTTGACATTTTCACGGAATTGCCCAGTTTCGGAGGCTCGCATTATGTCATCACGTGACTCGCTTAACAAGCTTTTCAAGAGCTTCCCACCCATGAATTCTCAGAAAGGCGTGTTTCTTGATCCAGGCGAATGCTACAAACATGGAAAAATGTTTTTCTCTTCAGTTTTATAAAGAATATTGATAATGGAAATTGTATTTTCAGCCAGAATGACTGTTTAAGCAATCCACAATCTTTTTTCTTTCTAAGGCCGGATGTGACGTCAGTGTTATGAGGTATAAAGGTGTATTACCCCAAAGTGATTGGACAGATGTTGTGTGTTTGTCTGTAGTGATTCTCTGAGCGTTCAGTGCCGGACGATGGTGTCGGCTGTGTTGTTCAGTACGCTCCTCTGGTTGTCTCTTATCTTCACCATGAGACTTTGTCTGAAGCAGTTACTGTCTTATCACGGCTGGATGTTCGAGCAACATGGGAATGTGTCCACCACCACCAAAATCTGGGCGGTTAGTAGAGAAGAATTATCAGACACACCTGGATTACATCAGACACGCCTGACCTATACACACCGAACCTGTTTGTTTGTTTCAGGGTATGGTTCGGATCTTCTCCGGCAGACAGCCTCTGTTGTACAGCTACCAGGGGTCTCTACCCAACCTGCCCGTACCAGCGGTGAAGGACACCGTTAACAGGGTGAGGTCATCATCATCACTGTAACTGTCACTCATAATTTTTAGGTAGTGATTTCAACAAAATTTTGTACGTTTTCTGTGGGCGAGGAAGACCACTCTGACTTTCATTGGATCAGTTTAGTGTTCCACTCAACATCTTTCCCTTTTTAGTATCTGGAATCTGTGCGTCCGCTGATGAATGATTCTGAATATGAGAGGATGACAAATCTAGCCAAAGAGTTCGAGGGCAGTCTGGGGAACCGTCTGCAGTGGTATCTCAAACTCAAAGCCATGTGGGCTTCCAACTACGTGAGTCGTCCGATCCAACAATCCATCCACACAAACCTCAAACCATTTCCTTTTATTTTGTGTTTCTTATAAGGAATCATTTACCCCCAGAATAACAAACCTGCATCACTTATCCACCCCATCACAGATTTGTTTGGGCATTATGGACGTGACATGAAAATGCTCAGAGAATTTATTTGTCACAAATATATTGAACCATCTGTTTTTTTAATCACCCGAGTCTAAACATCAGAAAAATGTCAGTCTTTGAACAAATTTTCTGTTTCAAAAAAGGGAAATAAACAAGCGTTATGGATGTGACAAAAATAGAAATGTTTTTTGGTAGACGACAAACTTTTACGGGATTGCTGTGAATTAAAATCTACAAACCTGATGCAAGAAAACCCAACCAATGGAGAAGGGATATCTCCTCACAGAACATAAAATAATTGTTTTGTTTTAATTTTCATGTGTATTTGTGAGGAATATGTACCTTTATGACCGTACGGAAAAACTTGATTTGATCATGATAAGGTCGACAGTTTCATGGAAATGGGTTGAAGTATTCCTTTAAGAATAATTTTTCTTTCTCTCTGTCTTAAGGTCAGCGATTGGTGGGAGGAGTATGTCTACCTGAGGGGCCGTGGCCCAATTATGGTCAATAGCAACTACTATGGAATGGTACGACACTTACAATTGAAAGAAAAAAATAACTGCGAGCCTTTAGCAACTGACTTAGTGTCTTCTAAGTGTTCTTCTGTCTTTTGTGTTTCCTCAGGACTTCCTCTACGTGACGCCGACACCCATTCAAGCAGCACGGGCAGGCAACACGCTTCACGCTTGCCTCTTGTACCGAAGGAAACTCAACCGAGAGGAAATCAAACCTGTGAGTCCTTGCACATGAGATGGGCTTAACCTGCTCCTGTCACCCCGAACCGTTGCAGATTGATCTCTGGGATTGGATTAGCTGTGCACTGATTGAAGTTTGTAGGTCATAGATGAGCGATGCAGATTTTGTGTGTGCATTCACGTACTTCTCTGGATGGGACACATTTCTCCCCAGAAGTGACGTGAATTCAGTATTTATACAGCTAAGCAAAGTCTGTGTTGTGTATTTGTGTACTAAAGTTCAGTGTGTTCTCATGTTTACAGAGTGACGCAGCCTTCTAGCTCACACAGATCATTTATTGAAACAAAGATGCTAAAATATGTTCTTTGGAAATCCTAATTATAACATTACAAAAGCCAACTGGAATAAGACTTTAATGACTGAATTAACATAAGTGAATGTAATTAAGTGTGAAGGTGTGTCATTGTGTTGGAGAACAAACTGTGTCTGCTTTCCATGTACATTAAGTCATTTAGCAGATGGTAATATCTTAAGCGACTCACAGAGAGTTCAGGGATCAATAAGCGATATGTCATACAGAAGCAGTAATTCAATAGGTGCTAATATAAAGTTGCTAGTTTTAGAAAAAGCCAGAACAATCCATGTTGAGAGAAAGTTAGTGGTTTTTTTTCAGTTGTCTGTCAAGTATTGACAGAAGAGATGAGTTTGAAGTAATTTTTGAATGTTGTGAGAGATGTGGTTGACTGCAACGAGTTATGAAGAATGTTCCACCAGGAAGAGTTGTGAAGGAGAATGAGCGGGAAAGAGATTTACTGCCCTTATGGGAAGGAAACACAAGACACCGCTGGTTTGCTGAACGCAGGGATCTTGATGGTGTGTAAGAGTGCAGGAGGGTGTGAAAGTAATCCGGTGCAGATAGAGTGATAGTCCTGTAGGAAAACATTAGTGACTTGACACTGATATTGGCTTCAACCAGTAGCCAGTGGAGTGAGATGAAAAGGGCTGTCATATGGAAGACGAGATGTGCTGCCGCATTCTGAACCTTCTGTTACACCTGCAAATTCTGCTCATTTGATGCTGGTATCCTCATTCTATCTCTATCTCTCTCTCTTTCTTTATCTCTCTCTCTCTCTCTCTCTCTCTCGCTCTTTATCTCTCTTTCCCTCTCTCTTTATCTCTCTTTCCCTCTCTCTTTATCTCTCTCTCTCTCTCTCTCTCTCTCTCTCTCTCTCTCTCTCTCTTTCTCTCTCGCTCGCTCGCTCACAGAGTCGTGTTCCAGGTTTAAATGTTCCTCTGTGTGCAGCTCAGTGTGAGAGGATCTTCAACACCACACGGATTCCAGGGGAAGAGACGGGTAACACACACACACATATGTTGTTTTTCCATGTTTTATGGGGACATTCAATGACACAATGGTTTTTATACTGAGCATCATATTCCCTAACCCACTCCCTCAACCAAACAATCACACAACACTTTCTGCTGTTTTAGATTTTAAAAATAGTTAATTTTGTGATTCATAAACTTGTTTCCTCATGGGGACCAAAAAATGTACCCACAACGATTTTGGATATTGCCATCTTTGTTGGGACATCGTGTCCCCATACCGTAGGGTTTACCAGTTACACACACACAGGTACTCTATTTAACTGGTCAGATTGTCTGTGTGTCTCCACCTCAATTTCTGTCATTCATCTATTACTCAACATCTCTTATCTTAGCATCTTTTCTATTTTTTTACCTCAGTTCTTTGAAATATTTCTAACTTTCGGGTCACTGTGTTAGATTTACATTTATGCATTTGGCAGAAGCTTTTATCCAAAGCGACTTGCATTGCTTTATCCTATACATTTTACATAGGTATTTGCAATCCCCAGGGATTAAACCCACAACCTTGTGTTGTTAACCCAATGCTCTTACCACTGAGCGTCAGGAAAGCTTAGGTGTTACATCTTCTCAAGTCAGATCTGCAGAAAAACTTTATAGACCATTCTAAATGTTCATTTAATCATCATTTCTTGATGTATTGTGGTTATTCTAGTCTAGTGTCAGTCATCCAACAGCTGACAGCATGACAAGACACATGACAACTGATAAATCCACATTATCATCATTATCAAATGTTTTTTTTATAATACATTTTCATTTGTGAGAAATATTGTTAGTAGTTCACAGAATTAAACAAAATGATAATTTCACTTAAACCCATAACTAGAAATAGTAAATTCAGAAACACTGCAAATATTCTCGATGGTTCTCTTAATATGATTTCTACGGCTGTATAATATTACACAACAAGTTTCTGCTTGACATCATCATATTCCAAATCTTTATTTGTAATTCTCTTCTTATGATCTGTTTTCCTCTCCTTTACCCTCTCACCTGTCTTTGTTTTCCATTGACTTCTGTGTTTTGTGCGTCTTATTCTCTGCTGCTTCTGTCAGCGTGTGAAGATGTTTCTCAAATCCTGCAAGAGTAACGCATTGTGTTGACACACACTCCCTACTGGGACTGTCCTGCTTTATAACACACACACACACACACGCACGCACGCACGCACACAGAGCCTGACCCAGAAACACAAAGCACAGCAGGTTGTGAGTCTCTCTCATTCTTTTTTTTTTAAAGGCACAGTACAGACATTATTTACTCGCCCTGTATTTTGAAACATTGAATCTGTATGCAGTTTTAGAGCCAGAGTTTGTTCAGTTTGATTGAAAGGTTTGTGTGTTGTGTGTTTAGATTCTCTGGTCCACTGGCAGGACAGCGAGTATGTGGCTGTGTTTCACAGAGGTCGTTATTTCCGCCTGTGGCTGTATCACGCCGGCCGTATGTTGTCACCGAGAGAGATCGAACACCAGGTTCAGAGTATCCTCGATGACCCGTCACCCCCTGCGCCGGGAGAGGCCAAGCTCGCTGCTCTGACCGCGGGAGACAGGTACTGACTGATGTTCTGCAAACATGCACATACGTGTGGATATAACACAGCTTCATAGGTCAGTGACTGAACACCATCAATCAGAGGAACCAAGAGAGGGGCTGTTTATGGAAAGTTCCCTTTTAAGACTTTGATAGGGATGGTAATTTCGGTTAATTTCCCTAACCGAGAACCGACAATCGTTAACTGAACATTAACAGTTAACCGATAAGATTTGAATAATAAATGCTCCGGGGATGCAAACTCCAAAATGAGACACAGCTACAGTTGACGAGCGCCCTTGACACGTTAAAAATACAAACATTTATTACACAGATTTATTTTAACATGCAAACAGCACCTGCATTCACATTATTATCACATTTTAACGAACCTTTGGCATTTTGGACGATGGAGAAAAACTAAAATATTATAAATCTAAAGCATAAAATAAACAGGCAAGAAAAAAATGAAATAATTAACAAATTATGACAAAACGGAAGCACAGAAGAACCAGGAAAGTACATTTCCGTCAGAGAGTTTTTTCATCATATAAAAATAGCAGGCCTACCTCAATCCAAAGCTTGGAGTTTTTATTTAATAAAGTAACATGTTTACATGATGTGGTGACAGTCTGGAGCTTGTTGACAATTAGACCCGCGGCAGAAAACATCCTTTCAGATGGCACGGATGTCCCGGGAATGTAGTGATAACACCTCGGGAAGTGCGACACATTTGCGTTCCAGCAGCCAGTCTTAGCTAAACAGATATAAGTCCGATCTGTTATACAAACATTATTTTTTACTTATTCAAATTTCACATTCATATTTTTACGTCATGCCTAAAAGAAGGAAGGGAAACCACCGGTTGTGCCATTTTTTTCTCTTTTCCAAAGCGCACGTGCAGCCGATGCTATGCATCCGTGAGCTAAGTTAATGTGAAGGATCAATTGATTTTCTTTCACAATACAGAAAACTAAAAACATGTACGATTGAATAGTTAATTAAACACGTATTATAACCTCCATCCATCCATTTTCTACCGCTTATCCGGGGCCGGGTCGTGGGGACAGCAGTCTAAGCAGGGATGCCCAGACTTTCCCCTCCCTCGACACTTCCTCCAGCTCTTCCGGGGGGACACCGAGGCGTTCCCAGGCCAGCCGGGAGACATAGTCCCTCCAGGGTGTCCTAGGTCTTCCCAGGGGTCTCCTCCCAGTGGGACATGCCCGGAACACCTTCCCGGGAAGGCGTCCACGGGGCATCCGGAAAAGATGCCCGAGCCACCTCAGCTGACCCCTCTCGATGTGGAGGAGCAGCGGATCTACTCTGAGCTCCTCCCAAGTGACCGAGCTTCTCACCCTATCTCTAAGGGATCGCCCAGCCACCCTGCGGAGAAAGCTCATTTCGGCCGCCTGTATCCGGGATCTTGTCCTTTCGGTCATGACCCACAACTCATGACCATAGGTGAGAGTAGGAACGTAGATTGACCGGTAAATTGAGAGCTTCGCTTTGCGGCTCAACTCCTTCTTCACCACGACAGACCGCTACAGCGACCGCATTACTGCAGAAGCTGCACCGATCCGTCTGTCAATCTCCCGTTCCATCCTTCCCTCACTCGTGAACAAGATCCCCAAATACTTGAACTCCTCCACTTGAGGCAGGAACTCTCCACCTACCTGTATTATAACCTTTTTTTCTAATATCGGTCAACGGTTAAACGGTCAATGTGAGCATCCCTAAACCAGAACACACTAGAGACCAACTAGCAAACTGTCTAAAACACCCCAGACACTGCAGTGAAATCCAATGATAAGCAGTCAGACATTTTGGCAATCATGGATTAGCATCTTGTTTTTTTGTCAAAATGATTTAAGACCTCCAGACGGCTGTGATGAACACATTTAAAAGCTTGTATCCAGAGACTTAAAGGAACAATCACTCAAAAATGATATCTGTTATCACTTGCTCATGCTCATGTTATTTCATTCCTGAATGTATGACTTTGTTCTGTTAATCACAGAAAAAGATATTTGGAAGAATGTGAGCAATTTTCAGGTCTAGGACATCATCCATAGTAGGAAAACAAATATTGTCTTTTATTGTTCCGTTGAACACATCATGAGATATTTAGGCAAACAAAGAGTTCTGGGAAACCTTCGACTACCATTTCATTCTTCCTACTAGCCCATGATAGTCAATGATGTCACAGAAATGGAAACTGCTCACGTTCTTCTGAACATCTTTCTCTGTGTTCATCACTACAAATCATATATTCAGGTATGAAATGACATGAGCGTGAGTAAATGATGACAGAATTATCGCAGCTAAATGTTTTGCCTTGTAACACACCCTTTATCATCCCAAACAAACAAGACAAACAACACATTAAGAGTTAAAAGCTTTTTTTCAGCCCATTTACAGATTTGATCTTGTTTGAAGCATAAACTCACTTCATTTTAAACTAGTTATATTTTCTTTTATGCTTTAATAAAAGTTTTATATAACAGGACACAGAACTTCATTTCTAAGATCACTTTGCTTCTGACAGGTTTCCTGATGTAACACTTTTAGGTTTTTATATCTGGAAAATAAGACAAAAAGACTTTTACCAGTGAATGTGAGATAAACTAAATCCCAGAATCAATTTTATTTCCCAGAATCCCTTGGGCTCAGGCCAGAAAGGACTTTTTTAGTGCGGGGGTGAACAAGAGATCTCTGGACTGCATTGAGAAAGCTGCGTTCTTTGTTGCCCTCGACGACGATGAGCAAGGCATGATGGGAGACGACCCAGCTGGGAATTTGGATCGCTATGCAAAGTCTCTGTTTCACGGCAAGTGCTACGACAGGTGCGTGTGCTTCACCAGTACAAAACCATCTCTTATGTCAGTCCTAAAAGCATCAGTCACATGTTCTGCTAATCACCACATCAACATTTCTGCTTCAGGTGGTTTGATAAGTCTTTCACTGTGGTGCTCTATAAGAACGGAAAGAATGGACTGAACGCTGAGCACTCGTGGGCAGACGCACCTGTAATGGCTCACCTGTGGGAGGTGAGAGAACCAGAGACGGTCCATGTGCTTAAATGAGCAATAGTACAACTCCACAGCCATAAATCTCTCTCTCTCTCTCTCTCTCTCTCTCTCTCTCTCTTTTTATCTCTCTTTATCTCCCTCTCTCTCGTTCTACATCTCTCTCTCTCGTTCTACATCTCCCTCTCTCTCTCTCTCTCTCTCTCTCTCTCTCTCTCTCTCTCTTGTCTCTCTCTTGTCTCTCTCTTGTCTCTCTCAGTATGTGATGACAACTGACTGCTTCCAGTTGGGTTATAATGAAGAAGGCCACTGTAAAGGAGATGTTGACTCGTCGCTGCCGCGTCCTCAGAGACTCAGCTGGGATATATCTGCAGAGGTAGAAACATGTGATGTTTAAAGACACAGCGTATAGTATATGATGAGGGAGGGTTCATGTTTGATGGTCTTCTCATTGTGTCTCAGTGTCAGGAGCGTGTGGAGAGGTCTCTCGCTGTGGCACAGGCGCTGGCCGATGATATTGACTTTCACGTGTACCCAATACAAGAATTTGGCAAGGGCGCCATCAAGAAGTGTAAAATCAGTCCTGATGCCTTCATTCAGATCGCTTTACAGCTGGCCTATTACAGGGTAACACTAAACTCTTAAAAGGATAGTTCACCTGAAAGGATTTCATCATGTACTCACGCTCATGTCATTCCCGTCCCTCCCTCCATCCAGAATAGAGGAACGTTCACTCTGACATACGAAGCGTCAATGACGCGATTGTTCCGCGAGGGCCGTACCGAAACCGTCCGTTCCTGCACCAGCGAGAGCTATGCGTTTGTCAAAGCACTCGAAAGCGGAGAGGTAACACGCCTGCAAACTCCTTTACAAAGGACGTGCGTGCACACGTTCCACTACAAACCCTAAAAACAGGCCACACACCCTAAACATCTTTGTTTCTCTCACTCGTGTAGAGTAAGGAGGTGTGCCGACACCTGTTCCGCGCGGCGGCCGAGAGACACCAGAACCTCTACAGGATGGCCATGACGGGCGCGGGCATTGACCGACACCTGCTCTGCCTCTACATCGTCTCCAAATACCTGGGAGAAGAGTCGCCGTTCCTCAAGGAGGTGTGTGGATGTGTTCAGTGAGCTCTTCTTTCCTCACAAATGTTTTCTTTACTTAATTGTGTGTTTGTGCATCAGGTGCTCTCCGACACCTGGCGTCTCTCCACCAGTCAGACTCCTCTCCAGCAGGTGGAGCTGTTCGATTTCGTCAATCACCCAGACTACACCACCTGCGGCGGAGGATTTGGTCCAGTGAGACGATTTTACTGTCTATCAAACGTTATTTTGACGTCTGTTGATGTAATTTTATGGCTGTATGTGAATTGACGTGCTCTTGACAGGTGGCGGATGATGGATACGGCGTGTCTTACATCATCATCGGAGAAAACATGATCAACCTCCACATTTCCAGCAAATTCTCTTGCCCTCAGACTGTAAGAACAACAATATTTCCATCTTTAAGCCAGATCATATTTCATGTTTATGAGAGTATTGAAAGGGAAAGTCAAAAATGGTCATCATTTATTTACCCTCACGTCCTTCAGAATGTGTATACCACTCTTTCTTCTGTGGAACACAAATGAAGATATTTTGAGAAATGTCTCTATGCCTTCCATTGTGTGAACACAAAATCACAAGTTTTTTTGTGTTCTGCTGCAGAAATAAAAGTAAAAAAATACATCTAAATATAAAAAATAGTCTAAAAGTGGTTAAGTTGAGGTGTTTTTCTTCATCCCCTCTCTGTTTCAGGACTCTCATAAGTTTGGAGCTCAGATTGTCCAGGCCATGAAAGACCTCCTGATGTTGATGTCACCAGAAAAAACAGACGGGTCCAAAACTGAGAACCACTTTCAGAATAAAAAACACCTGTAGAGGTGCAAAAGGTTCACTGCAACGGCCAAAAGCAGAAGGTCACATAGAAAACTGAGTGTGTGTGTGCGAGTTCGTGTGTGCGCGTGTTTGTGTGTGTGCGTGCGTGCGTGCGTGCGTGCATGCGTGTGTGCTTGTATGATTGTTGAATGCATCTTTAGGTCATACACATGTGCGTTCGTACATTCCATGCTTGTATAAAATGCAGCGATGTCATGAAGCCATGAACAACATGAAGAATGTATCAGTGGTGGAAGTCGCTTTGTCATAAAAATAGAAAGAAGTGAGAGAGAGTTTGATAGTGGAGCGAGAGGATTCTCAGCGTTTCCCTGGATGATCACTTACATTCACTTGCTTCTAATGTTTAGAGTTTATGAAGATTTAAAATGATTTAGTAGAATGATGATGATGATGATGATGGATGTCTAATAATCGAACCGTTAGCGTATCTGAGATCACAGCACTGCATCACCTCTGGATCTTCTGATGAAGACACTTAAAACTGCTCTCACAGCACTCACGATCACATCCAGATGGACATTCTGCATTTAAACAGGTTATGTGAAGCTTGAAAAGTGATTTATGACTCAGAAGACCTCACGTGACTGCAGTGAATGTTATCGTCCAGAGACTGTATATTGATTATTGTGGCATGTTGATCTCACTGAAGTCCAAGTCATTTTAAGTGTTTTTATTATTATTTAAAAATGCTGCTAACACCATAACTTTATACTCATTCACAAGGTGTTTAGTCAGTCTTAGTTGGTTTTGAAACAGTTTGAGAATGGCATTATAAGAGAAACATCTCAAGCTTATTAACGTGTCGGCTCAAGTGTGAGCTCTAGTTGCTGTTTACTGTGGTACAATAATATTCTGAAGGTAGCTTCCTAAAGAGGAAAGATTGTAAACTAATAAAATGATCGATTTTAAGTCTTAACCCAGAAAATATTGGTGTGCAGGGACCAAAATATTGGTGTGAGATCGGAGACCTGTAATGATTTAAATGTTCTAACAGCACCTCGAGCACTCATGTTTTGTGAAGGACATCTAGTTGATGACAATAAAATTACAATCATCAACAGCTGGCATTACACAATCTTCATCAATCTGCGTTTAATGACACATCTGTTCTTACCGTGATTCTGCTGCTGACCAATAGTGTTTCTTTCATGAGAGAAAAATGAAGAAACATCAAACCTTCCCCAATATTCAGTTTGGATTTACTCTGTTTTCACCAGCGTTTTCTTTGGCAGCTGAACCTTGTTTCTGTGGTATTTGTTAAACTCAGTTTTATTGTCATATTCAGCCGTTGTTTCCTTTATAAAGTTGAAAAATGAGTTCTTCGATACGTGCATTGTGAAACTGTTGGTATGTCTTATATCTTACCACTGCTTTTACACTGTATAATCTACTTGAGTTTAAACCTCACTGATGATTTTATTGTTGTTGTTCATAACTATAATTATTATTATTATAAATATTATTGCTCTTCTAATAATACATGTGAAGCTGAAAACAGTAGCAATGCAAGAGTTTGTGTAGTGTTGATGTTAGTGTGAAAAGAGGAATATTTGAGCTCATCTGTCTTCTGAATGAATGTTCTGGGCCAGTACTGTATTCTCTCTCGCTCGTCTTTTCCTCATATTTAAGCTCATTGTTTGCTTGAAGATCACTGCAAAGCTTTACTCTCTTTCTCTGGCAATCTGTCGCTCTTTTACATTTGATATCTGAATATTGGAAGGGAAAAGACGAGTTCACTTTTTTATTAAAATGGTCAAGCACAGGTGTGTTTGTGGTGTTATTATATCAGACCTGATGCTTACGTCATCACATCAACACAAGAAAACACAACCCACGATTTGCTTTTCTTCTTTTATTATGATTTCTTCCAATTTTCACAAGGGTTTGGATGTTTCCCACAATACAGCTCTTTAAAACCACTACAGTTTTTTTGTTTAATGTGGACAAAATTTGCAACATTTAAAACTGTTCATATATTGCATGAATATACATTTATATTCAGAAGATAAAGTAATATTTGTTCATGTGTTTTATTGAAACAAATCTCCTTTTGGGAGGGTTTTAATTCACGATGTAGTCGACGGTACATTAGTTCAGTTTGTGTTCAGTTCTGTTTCAGTGTGAATGTTGAATACTCATAAGCGCTCTGGTTTAGTTTGGGTGTGAAACCTGATTCTTCAGCGATGTCCTTCACTCTCTCAGCAAAGCCTGACACCTGCTCTCTAGAGAGGTCCAACAGGTGGCTGAACAGACACAATAACGTTAGGTGTATAGTCATAGAAAACAACAGTGTGTGAGTGCGTGCGTGTGTGTGTGTGTGTGTGTGTG
This sequence comes from Triplophysa dalaica, assembly GCF_015846415.1. NCBI lineage: Eukaryota > Metazoa > Chordata > Actinopteri > Cypriniformes > Nemacheilidae > Triplophysa > Triplophysa dalaica. The sequence continues at coordinate 182,767 of NC_079564.1, read as the reverse complement.
ATGGTGGACTCACGTGGCCAGCTCTATAACCAGAACGGCGTCAGGAGCAGCGAGGTGTCTCAGAGATGAGTCTATCTGATGAACCATACTGAGAGAGGGAGAGACAGAGAGAGAGAGAGAGTTTGACTGAAACCCAGTTCTGTGTAGTCATGTGTGTTATCTCTGTGATGTGTCACCTGGCTGAACAGTAGATAGTGTTAAACAGGTTCTTGTGTCTGTCTTTGAGAGGAAGTTTGCTGAGAGAGTCTGGAGACAGAAATGAGATTTTCACCCCTTTTATGTCCATCAAATCTGTAACAACACACAGACACAGAAGTTAATGTAAGCAGATCTGTACTGATGATGTTTATAAATGTTTGTGAATGACTTATGTTATGATATTACTGAATGGATGTGACGTCTTTTCTGCCGGTTTTGTGTGAGTCTGAGAGCCGGTGTCATTTGTTTGTGTGTCCTCGGGTCTTTGGGGGTCTTCTGTGGATGGGTTACAGGTACTGGATTGGCCGGGAGCATCTTTATTTTGAGGACAGCGCCCTCTATAGGCAAGACATTCAAACAACGCCATGATATTCACTTCAGAGATATCCTGAGCAGTCTGAACAGGAGAGACAGCCAGAGAAAGGTAAAACATGACACGAATGTTATCTTTGGATTAAACAATGTCAACTACTAACTGTAAACATATATTATATATAAAAGAGAAAAACATTTGACCCTTTTACAGTACATTCAGTTTAATAATGATGCACACTTGTATTTCCCTAATCTGTCCGTCTGTATGCACTTGGCAGATGGTTTTATCCAAAGCGACTTACATTGCATTATCCTATACATTTGTTTCTAAGTATATGCAATGCCCTGGGATCAAACCCATGACCTTTGTGTTGCTAGCGCCACACACTAAACCCTGCGCCACATGATAGCTTGAAATGTAAGTGAGATTTTTAGGTAACACTTTACTGAAAGCCTTTATGTATAAATGATAATGCATTATAAGGGGTTATTAACAGGGTATGATGCATCATAATTGTTCATGATCTGTGTAGTAAAACATTATTACACGGCTCATTTGAATGCTTGATTCTGATTGGCCAGTCGCGACATTCCAGGTGTTGTTCTTTTCAAATGACAACCGCTCAAAACTAATATCATCCTGTAACCCGGATACTGAAAATTATTTTGAGAGGGTCAGTTTAATATTACACAATAATGTATTATAAATATGTCTTTTAATAACATGTATGACTTAATGAGTAAACCAATTTGCCTGTTTGTGACGTTTGAACGTCGTTTCTTACTTTAAAACCGGAACTAAACTGCTGTTCCTCGCGGAAGGTCTGCATTCAGTTAAAATTAGCTCATCAAATATTTCAAATTCACATTTCATGTCCAGTTTATTTCTCATGTGGCAAGTAGCCGTGTAATAAGCGGGATAATGTACAAGCAGCTGACTGTTTTCATGAAATAAGCCCCTTCAGTGTGACACTCAGCTTCATGAACTGATCACACTGTCAGGGATTATTTTTGTGATAACAACCTGCTCCCTGTACATTATCACTTACTTTAATGTTATTGTAAAGAATTATAAAGTTAAAAATGCAAAGTGTAAGAATGAATTGATAAGTGTTATAATGTTTTACCTGTAGTTACAATTATAAATGAGACATTACAATGCATTGTAATTATAACTAATACATTAATTTTTTTTATAAAGCATCACACATACTATATACTTTAAGTAAAGTGTTTTTACCTTGACATGTTGATTGTTGTGTTTGTTCAGCAGGTGTTTGTCATCGGTCTCTATGCCAAAGGCCAGATATGGACTGGAGACAATATCACCCCAATATCCTCGAACCAAAACCCTGTTTCCTCTCTGATACACACACACACACACACACACACACATGTTGGGTTTCCATGTTTTATGGGGACATTCCACAAACATAATGGTATTTATACTGTAGAAACTGTATATCATATAACCACCCCCTAAACCTAACAATCACACAACACTTTCTGCTCTTTCAGATTTTCAAAAAAGTTGATCCTGTATGATACACAGCAAAACCTCCAGTGTTAAATGAAAACTTTTAGTGACCAAAAATAAAGAAAATAATTAACAATGATAAGAGCCCAACTAAAGGAAACACTAAACACTATCAGGGTGATTTCTTATTTTTCATGTTTTCTTCAGTGATTGTATTTGTTAACAGCAGGTGTTCATCATTAATGATCAATCATCACTTCATTATTCACCTTAATTATCTCATTAACTTTAACTCTGCTTCAGTGTTACTTTTTAACACTCTGAGTGAGAATTATATAAACACTAAACGTGTTCATTCATTTAACACTGGAGGTTTTGCTGTGTAATTAAGCTTGTTTCCTCATGGGGACCAAAAACATTTGTCCCAATACTGTAGGGTTTACCCTTCCCATACACACACACACACACACACACACACACAATGGTCCCGCATAACAAACAATAGAGATTTGTTTGGTCAAATTTGTGGAAACCACTCACGTGATTGAAGACTTGTGTGGAGAGCAGACTCTGATTGGCTGTTTGATATAGCCCCTCCCTCATCTCAAAGGCCACCCCACTTTCTCTCCACTTGACATACTGATGTTTGTTTATGACACCACACTGAAGGAGAAAAACAGATGTAAAAAAGACTTTCCTTCACAGAAAGTCATCAAGTGTGGAGGGTTGTGTCACGTACGCCTCTCTGGTGCAGTTTCATGGTGAGATCCCAGTCGAAACAGCCCTGACGTGAATCATATCGAGCTCCCAGGTGCTGCCGAACACGGGCGTCCCAAACCTGACGTATACTCGCTGGCACAGAAGGAGGTCGTTCCCACGACTTAAAGATCTGGACCAAATCATCTCTCTCCTTAAACTGAGGTGAAACAGCCGAGGGTTAATATCAGTGACCCGAGTGAGAAGAGAAATGTGTCTGTAAATGATGAACGTGGACCTTCAGAAGACTGGTGTCAAGACACGCATGTGTGTGTGAGTCAGAGACCAGTGTGTTTGTGATGGATTGACAGAGTTCAGATGACGCCTGTTTGAGAAACTCTTCTGTCTCGCTGCGAATCTCAAGGTTCCCAAAGATCTCCAGAAACACTTCGGTCTTCTCTGAAAACATGAAACACAGATTCACCACAAACTTAGTCATCTCCAGTCCAACGTAGTGAAGTGTGACAAATAGTAATAACAGAACAGATTTAATTATGATCTGTATAATGTTGGGGAAATAGCGTTATGTGTAGCATGTGAAGCATTTTAAGATCTCTGTCAGTGTGTGCTGTCTGATAGATAGTTTAGAATCAATAACTCATGTATAATATCAATCACATGTGAAGGGAGGCTCTGGTAACGGTCAGTATAAATGTCAGAGGAGAACACACTGTGCACACTGATGGTCTCAGGGCTCAGAAGTGACCAGTAGATCAGAAGTAACTGTCTGGCAACAATCTCCATGCTGTTCTCAATCACCCAAACCTGCAACACATCCACATGAACAACACTTCTTACATAAGAGAAATAAGACCATCGGACCATCCCAGCTCAGACCACTACATCCCCAACCAAGAGCAAAGACGGACTACTTGTCTTATTAATGCTAAAGTTACAATATTTGGTATTAAATGCTAAACTAAAATCACATGTCAGCAGTTTGGGTGCAGCTATGACACGTCAGAGGGGATCTGGCCCTCCCGGTTGACTCTGGTTTCTCCCGAGGTTTTTTTCTCCATTAATCAATCATTGGAGTTTGGGTTTCTCGCCACAGCAGGGCAGTGTTGGCCTCCTCACCGGGAGACTTCATTCATTCATTCATTTATTTAGAAGTTAGATATTATTTATTAGAATGATCTTACTCGTTGTATAAATACCATGCAGTGTGCTGTGTTTTAACTTTTCTGTTTTTCCTGTTTGCCCCTGTAAAGCTGCTTTGAAACAATACACATTGTGAAAAGCGCTTTATAAATAAACTTGAATCTTATCTGAGACATTCATGTGTAATAAAGTCTCTCTGTTTCACTGACATGTATCACGTCACTCTCTGTGATTCCACTGATGGTCTTCAGGATGTGTCTGGGGTCTCCACTGCCCACCAGCAGAATATTCAACTCTCCATCTGACCTCACTGTGTGAACATCTGCAAGTATTTAAACATCACACGGGATCAAAAACACATTTATGCTCCGTTTGTTTGTGGTTAAATAGACCTGTTATTAAAACCTCTTTAAGAGAACAGAGGCTAGATACATTGCGTTATACTTAAACATGTGTTTCTGATTATGTGACTGATATTATTGTGATTAATAAATGTTATCATTACCTGAGCTCAGCAGGTCTCGCGCTGGTCCGAAACCCCACCAGGTGACGCATCCCGCGCCATCAACGCTCCGCCTCGCGCTCATTCCTCTTAAACAATGTGATTTCTTCATTTTACAGCTTATTTTCCTAAAAGGTTAAAGATCTTTCATGCTTTCTCATTTCTTGCTAAACTGTTCGATTTCAACGCAAGTCAGTAACGCGAATCATTTATTTGATATAAACGCAGGTGTATCCGTAGTTAGTTCAATAGATATGAAGTTTAGTGATATTAATCCTGATGAACTCGCCCTCGCGATGTATGCGTAGAAGTTTGGCGGTTGCCTAGCAACAGTCAGTCCCTCCCCCTCTCCAAACATTTGTTCTTGAAACCTCTTTATTATTATTTGCCTGAATTATTGCGCTGCTTTTTTATTGCGTAATTTACACTAAACAACAAAAACATCTAAACATGTAAAGTCTTTAAAATGAACACTTGCTACTTTCGACCTGTTGACCCATAAGGGGAGACGGAGTTCGAGGTTAAAATCCAAGTTTACTAACCTCCAAACTAACTTTGTGCAAACACGGTATAATTGTCTGAAATTATGGTTTACAATTTTATTAATGTGATCAAAAGAGGGTTTTTTCATAAACCATTTAGTTTACATATTGCAGTTTACATATCTTTTTAAAAGCAGTAACATTACTGTTTGCGACAGAAGGTAAAATATATTTCTGTAGGAAAGATGTATTAAGATCCACAATTCGTTCATAGACACTGAGGTGATTTTAGTCCCAAATCTGCTTCCAATTTACTGTTGTTCGTCGACAGATCATCCGGAAGACAGACCTCTGAAACAAACAACTTCAAGTAACATTAGCTAGTTTATTGTTAAATGCAACACATAGGCCTACACTTAAACGTAATCTTGTTTAAAATGTAAATATCAGATGTACTTTTTTGGTCGCAACATCTGCCAACGTCAGAAGACGAGCGATGTATGCGCGCGAGAGAGCTCGTGCTTCTATAGATGTACCCTCATGCGTCATTTTCCGCTATTAATTAAAGAATGGACATTTTGGACGCCGATTTATAATCGTTGTGTTTTGAGGCCCAGGATGCTTCTGGAACTCATGAAGAAAAAAATACTTAATATTCATTTGTTCATAAAATTAATCCAGTATATGGTCCAAAAACTGCCTGTTTTATAACTGGGTGTGTCTGTTTTCTTCCAGTAGGGGGCAGTTAATAATGTTTTATTTGCTTTTCATCAGAAAGTGCCCAAATCAACCTTAAATTACGCTATAATTGAACATACACACATATACAGGCCTATCTTTTTTATATAATCGAATTTTGAATTTACATCGTTACATTTGAATTGAATAAACTATAAAAGTAGATTTGTGAACTTTCTCCAAGTTGTGTGTCCAGTCTCTACACACATGTATGGTAGGCCCATAAGTCATAAATGTTTCTTTATAGAGACTGGACACAGGTAAACATGTTGTGACTGTAGTGTGAGGGCAGTCGTGGTCTAATGGTCAGAGAGTCAGACTCGTGACAGAAGGTAGTCTGTTGTATTCTCAGGGCGGGCGAGTAACGACTGAAGAAGACACTTTACTCACAGACTTTTACATAGAATGAATCTTTTGTTCCCACACTTTCATTTCTGCTATTTTACACGTCTAATACATGCATGAGCAACTTAAAACACACCAAAGACACAGAACAACACGGATTCAAACCATAAGACCCCATTAACATTATCTGGTTCACCAAAGAAAAGAATTTGCCTGTAAAGATGTCCTGCTGCTTGTTTTGTTTCTTCTCTAGGAAAAAAAGTGTGATTTACTGTTGCCGCGAATTTGTGTGTGTGATTTAGCTCAGGACGAATCATTTTGCGTGTCTCATTTCTTTGCTCTGTTTGTTAATATTGCAGTGCAAGGTGAGAGAATGTGTGTCAACATGCACCCTTATGTCAGGACAGGGATCTATGTTGAGCAACAGTTAATCAGAAGAAAACCCAGGAAGTGCCAATATCTCCAGAAAGGAGATGCAGGAGATACTTTCATCCGTTGTGAAGAAGCAACACAACGCCAATATTTTAATGATGTAAGCACATGGTCTAAAGCTCATGGCGTCAGTGCACTCAGGGCGTGTCCCAATTCACTTTTGCTAGTCTAACGATTGGAGAAGATTTGAAAGGGTTGTCCCTATTCTCTCAAAGTGATGTCACCTGGAGTCTAGTTCTAAACATCACAGTAGAGGGAACATGAATCCAATGCAGACGGAAACATAAATCTGATAATTAACATGATCTGATGAAATTACGCACACAAGTGAGTAACACATTGACAAATCTAGCTTTTACTTTTAAGACTCAATAAGCAGCATGGCTTCAAAATGTTTTTTATCTACACTCAGTATCACAAAAATAAACAGTTATGTTAACTTAATAAAATCTTTTTAAATCATTTTTTTTCTGTGGGATATATTAAAAAGATTAAACAACCAACTGTTAATCTCATAAAATCTTGTTGACAGTTTACAGTGTTGACAAAACACACCATCTGATAACAAACAACAAATATGGATTATATACACACTGCTGTGCTGTAATTTGTTGCGTTCAAAAAATCCCAAAAGAAAGTGATCTCCGACTGTTAGTCTCCACAGTAAGAAAGAATGTGCTCATTTGTGATCGTTTTTGAATGAAAACGCGCCTCTGCTCCGCCACGTCACAGTCACCCATCGAGTCCTCCCACCGCCCACGCGTGATATCTGAAAGAGAAGAAAATATGAAATAAATATATAAATGCGCGAGGTGCAGCTCCGCCAGAGACACGCGCGTGTATGCGTGCGTGCGTGACCGAGTGTGTGTGTGTGCCGTCTGTCTGAAGCATGAAGCGCGTGCATTGAGGAGGCAAAATACCATCTTCACCATCATCCTCTTCATCATTGCACGAGACAGAGCTGTTCACACGCGCAGGGAGGAGAGGAGCTCGTGACATTTATTTGACTCGTCGCGCAGACAGTTGTAGCGCACACGCGCGCATTAAGACAGGGTGTGTGTGTGTGTGTTTGTGTGTCTGTGTGTTCTCTTCATTACTGTTAATTGGCGTATTTACTAGGGTGTCATTTATTAGCGCCGACACGCGCGCGCGTCTTGTTAACCGTTTCTACGCCATCCGTGGAACATCGGACCTCATGTCGTGATCTCGTCGGGTTTATTCATATGGATTAACATATGATCTGAACTCAACCTATAGTGAGTATACTACTAAGTGTAGATGTGTATTTCTGTGTGTAGTGATGTTGTGTGTGTGCAGTCTCAGATTGTGTGTATTGTTCATTGTGTCTGGCTAATGTGCGCACGAGGTGAAATAAAGTCTCTTTCTATCTATTTGTTCTGTTTTTATTTGAATATGTTTCAGGTTTAAAAAATCTGTTTGATTTTAGATAAGGAGAACATTGCCTTACTTTCACAACATTCAACAAGTACTGTTTTGGTGTATTTATGATAAAGGATACAGAGACACACAGATAAGAATACCAGACACAGTTCATGCAGAAGATCATGGCAGACAGGCAGGTGTGTCTAATGATGCAGGGGACACGTTACATACATGTCCACATGTCTCCATCTTTTCAGAATACGTCCTCACATGCAGCCAGATTGTTTTGAATTAACAACAGAAGATGATTTGACACTGTTTACTCAATATTCACCTATTGGCCTCAGTGGAGGCTGCCACCCTAGATACTAGAATCTCTTTCCTGCAGTGATGAGTAATCGAGAGAGAGAGAGTCTGTAGAAAGCTTGTGTGAAGTGATGAATTAAAAGCACAGAATGCAGAAAGGGGAGATGTCAGGGTTTATATTTATACGGAGTGTGAATAATTGAATGTCAGTCTGTGAGTGTTGAACTCAGTGTTGTGTGATGTGAGTGTTGCGGAGCGTGATGTCAGGACCTGGGAAGATGACACACGCACACTGGATATCAATGAGTATTTATTGAATAAAATGAGTAAAATAGAAGAGATTTTGATATAGAATGACTTTGACACTTGTTCTATATGCTACACTGTGAGAGGGACGAGGTGAACCGTTCAGTTGGCTGAAATGAAACAAACCACACAGTTGCTGGGATGTTTTAACACATTCTTCTTCTTTTATTCATTAATTCCTCTTTTTAATGTGACATGGGGATTTATTTAGAATCCTTCAGTATATCAGTTTATTCAACTATTCTTTTATTTTGATATAATCTATTTAAAATGAAATGTTTAATTCTGTCGTATCAGTAATGACACATTGAAAACACTTTTTCTTTTTTCCCACATACTCTCTTTCTCTTTTTCTGTCTCATTATAGCACAAACTCTTTAACCTTTTTCTTGTTAATCACTTCCTATCATACAGTATTACCTGACTACCTTTGACTTCTGAATTCTCTCAGATTTCTGAACTATGTTATGCCAGATTTATATATCCTGCTTCACTCTAATGTTCATGTGAAGAAGGATATTTATTTGTGTTTGTAGACGATTGATTCATGGGTGTCATTCTGGCTTCTTTTATCAATATATACACTACTAGCGATACAGGACACTTCTGATAGACAGATTTTGATCTCAGTGTGTCATCCTCTCTCTCTCTCTCTCTCTCTCTCTCTCTCTCTCAATCTCTCTCTTTCTCTCTCTCTCTCTCTCTCTCTCTCTCTCTCTGTCTCTCTCTCTCTCTCTAACTCTCATGATACAATTTACTCATTTAGCAACTTTGACCTTCATATTTCCAGTAATTTCTTACATTTTACTCTCTTCACTTTTGACAGAATAGATTTGTGTATGTTGGCTGTCTCTGCCGCTGATGAGTCGCTTAAACATCACAGAAAATGGACGTTGTTAGATATTTTATGTCTTTGTAATCATACCAATGAAGATGTATAAATAAGTATATGAATAAGAGCCAACAAATGATAAGTTTAATGTGGATCTATACTGTTAAAAGATCATTGGATTGTGTTTTAATAAAAGTGCTGGGTAAATATTGGACTCAACACACTGCTCGTTAAAATAAATCACATTTTATTGTTGGATGGGTCATTTTTTTAACCCAGCAGTGTTCTGTCCAATATTTACCCAGCACTTTTACTAAAACACAATCTCTTAATCCAATGATCTTCTAACAGTATGGATCCACATTAGATCCGCACTTTTTAAAATGTTTTGGAGACTACGTCATTCCCTGCTTGAAGTACTCCAGTGTTTTAGTTTCCTCTTCAAAAGAGAATCAAGCTCTGATGTGAATGAGCTTTTAGGGACAGGCAGCACAGGATCATAGTTTGCCCTTCACATCACAACTGGCGGAAGCAGATGTTATTTTGTATGATGTTCACTGCGGTTTCTAATGAAAAGATGAAAATGTCCACACACACACACACACACACACACAATCTCTGCTGTAGTGATGTGTTTCTCAACCACAGAAACATAAACACCAGGAATGCTGAAATGAAGCACACATGATGATTCTAGAGGTTTAGATTTGGACAATTTTGATGATATGAATGAAAATCTTTTTTTTTTGCTGTGGGTATTTTTGTACTAATAAATACCCCACGCGTTTAAGAGATAAGAGTGCTAGCAGAAGAAAACTGTCTGTTATTTCTATCGCTCTCATTCATGGTATATTTCCTTTTGCATCAGTGGCTATGATGTTGTGACCTTTCAAGGAGGGAGAGAAGGGAATGAAGATGTGTTTTTGATAAATGTCTTGATGAAGCGCTGGAAATGATTTTTGCAGGATGGAAAGGGATGTGTGTTGTGTTGCATGGGTTGATAAAGGACATTGAATGTGTTGTCACTGCAAAGGGGAGGCGACTGCATCTCTCTGCATTGCTGCAGTTCCATTGAAGGTCTTTGGGGGGCTCTACTGGACCAGTCAGAGGAATGTGAGGGTCTGCCAGCCATTAGACACACTGATTCCCTCTAAAGAGGGTCTTTTTTTGTAAACCGCAGTGGTGGGAAACATACATACTGCTGCAGGCATCCTCTTTAACAATAACTGCTTCCTCAATTCTGTGTCCTTCACCGTCTGTCCTTCACATTATCTTGTGCTCTGCATGTACTGTACTGTATGTTCTTTATGACCTCTGAGTTTTGTCCTTCACATGTTTACTACATTTTTGTGATTTTTAATGGCTGCTATCCATCATTTATTTGACATCTTTTTCTCCTGCACAAGTAAAAGTCTGTGATTGTGGGCCATGGTCAGGTCAGACTCTCTGCATAGCCATTCAGCCAAACTATCAATGACACTTTCTCTTAGTCAATCATTTTGCACCTTTCTGCACGTATAGAAGTCTGTTTAATGTGAGAATCTGTTTTCTCACCTTTGATTTTGACAACTCTGGCAACACTGAGATGATGTACTGCTGTTCTCATGTCAAACAGAGAGTTGACAACCTCTAATTATGAGTCAGATGAAGATAAACCCTTCCATTATTACAAAAACAAACATTACAGGTGAAGTCTCTTTTTCTGTGCCAGTAATATCAACAAACAGATAAGCAAAAACATTTATTTTCAAAAACTCTGTCATTGGTTAGACAAACAGATAGTCCCGCCCCAAAACCATGCCATTGGCTGCATTGTCCTCCTGGTTTTGAGAACCACTTTTAGGAGGAAACAACCTAGCAGTGGTTTACTTAAAGCCGTTTGCACAAATCAAAGGGATAGTTCAGCTAAACATGAAAACCTATGTGACTTTCAAGATATTTTGAAGAATGTCAGTGACCAAACAACAATGATTTCCCATTTTCCCATCTTTTGTGTTCCACAGAAAAAGGAGTCATTTACAGCATTTATAGAACTAAAAAAGATTGACAGAATTTTGGGGTGAACTAGCTGAAATTATTTAACCATCAGAAAATGTTGTACTGTACCTTTAAGGTTTTAGGCATACACACACACACACACACACACACACACACACACCTGAGAAATCTGTGTTACAGCCTCTGACGGCTTTTACTTTATTTCACAGTTTTCATGCACTCTCTTCTTTTTTACTCCTTATTTCACGTCACCACATCTCTTGTATTATCTTCCTTTTCCTCTGCCTCTCTCTCTCCCTCTCTCGCCCCCTCCCCGTCTCTGTCAGTGTTGGTCTCTCCTGATCTCTTCAGTTCTCCCTCCCCCTCTTACCGCAGTGTTACTGCTAATGTATATTAGCGTCACTGCAGTCCTCCTCAGCTCACCCCTATTTCTCTCTCTCTCTCTCTCTCTCTCTCTCTCTCTCTCCCCTAGCTTCCATTTCCTCTTCACTTTTAACTGCATTTCTGCCTCTCGCAACGTTTCTCTTATATTCTTCAGGTTTCATGTGCCGCATTTACACACGCACATGCAGTAGAGAGTGCAGTGGAGAGATGAGCCGCTGGTTAAAAACACCTCATCTCTTTCTGCCCCTGCCTCTGGTTTTCTCAAGTCACCTTCATTATAATTAACATGCTTCCCATTTTTTCTGCTTTTATTTCTTTCTCCGCTTTTAACCTTTTGTTTCAGAGCCCCTTCAAAAAAATACAAATAAACAACTCAAATGAAGCATCACCACTTTTGCTGAGCTCTGGTGCTTTACACACACACGGTGCAGTGAAAAGATGTTAACCCTTTCAATTCTTGTGCTGCACTTTTATAAAGCACTTGCTTTCTGTGTTTTATAACTTTGCACAGTGTTAATTTTTTTTTCTCTAATTTTTCCCCAATGCCCGTATAACTATTCCTAGTTTAAAGCTACCATAAAGCAGTCAATTATTTTCTTTTCAAACAAGTAGTGAATAAATTAATATTTGAATTGTGTTAAATAATAAATATAATTTTTTATATCTGTGACTGATTAGACTGTATTTTCTCTTGGTTTGGTAATTTTGGCAGTGCTGCTGTCCAGGGTGCTGATATCAAAAATCTATCTGTCTGTTTCTATATCTGTCCTTTTGTTTCTTTAATATGTTTACCCTCACCTCACTTGCCCTTATTTATCACTTTCATTTCACCTGTGTGTTCACTTATCTCACTTTTTTAATTGTTTTCTGTCTTAATGCCTCCTCGGGGTGCCCTTAGGTATCACATAATTCCATTAATGACTCACACTTTTTAATTGACGAGCTGCTATTGAACATATCAGACTGGCAATGCCCTGTATTTATATTCTGCTTCATCTACATATGCTTTACAATGCATCATATTACGCTAATTACAGTTTCATGCATCAAAACCCATTACATAACTTAACTCTCTATTAAATAATAAATTAAAATAGTTTTTGTTAATTTTCCTTACATTATTGTTCAAATGTATAACTTTATAGCACTCTATAATCATAAGGAAAGTTTCCAACTATTTCTAGCTTTACGCAAGTTACTGTACAATTGTGCACTTCTCAGTACAGTATTTCATAATTGACTAAACATCTATAAAAAGCATAAATAACATGAAAATAGTTACATTTTCTGTGCATACTTCTGCAAAAGTGTCCATGCAACCATAAAAGTAAGTAAATAACATCTTACCCAAAATGTTGTTTCACTTCACTTCCTCCTAGTCACTCTATATGCGGTTCCATTCCAGTTCAATAACTTTGTCTCAAGTGCAGAATTAGGATAAAAAGACAGTGAAGTGACAGAGGAAAATGAAAATAATTCAGATCTGTGGAATTTTTACCTGCAAAAGAGAAATATGAAAAGTATTAAAACAAAGAAATGACTGAAGAGAGAGAGAGAGAGAGCAAGCTCAAGAAGAACAGATGCAAAGAAAGAGATAGTAGGAAAGTATATTAATGAGGAAAGGAGATGTGTTAGTAAAGAGTAAAAGTATGTGATGCTGGAGTCCGGTGTGGTTCCCAGTGAATTGTGACTCCTTAATGCGGAATTGAAAAGCGAGGAGTGGGAGGGGGGATGGAGAAGAAGAGTTGGGGTGAGGCATACCGAGATGGGATAGGAAATAAAAAGAAAAGGAAAATGAACTAAAGTTGGATATTCTTTTAAAAAGTATCCAACATCAGAATCATTGAGATTGGACGGAATAACGTTTAGATGAAATAAGTAGTAAAAAGAAGAATGAAGAAAGTCTTCTTTACTGCAGCAAATCTGCACTCTCTCTCACACACACTCTTTCTCTCTTGCTCTCCAACCCCTCCCACCATGTGACGCTCGGGCTACAGTACTGCTGTGTGTGCATAATAAGCATCTCTCTCTCTCTCTCTCTCTCTCTCTCTCTCTCTCGTTCTCCCATGCAATGAAGCTCCAGTGAAGCTCTTGACTTACTAGCTGCTTCATCTTAACAGATAGAGAGACATTAAGAATCTTAATCAGTCGCAAGATTCTCTCGGTCTCTCGCCCGCAATTGCATCTTTGCAATCTCACTCAGTGGCATTGCTTTGTGAGAACATTTGACTGACAGGATCTGGTCAACCTGATGTTACTGTAACCAGCATCTTGTTCAATACAGTATTTATTTTCAAATTGTTAAACATTCTAACTGAGCAGAGATGGTTTTGTTAATGTGATGTTAGAACTGTTGAATGCGACATTCACAGTGAAGGTGACATGCCTTTGGTCTCCTCCAATATTGAATATTTACAGTTTTGTTGATGTATGATGGCTAATGAGTTGTCCTAAGGGGCACACCTGTTGTTGTCCAATCCCATGACCTTATTGTCAGTCTTCTGTACTTAGATTTATGAATTCTTAATGCATATATACAGTTTGTCAAAAAACACAAGGTCACGGTGTGCGATGTGATGAATCTCATGTAAATGCAGTATTCTTGATGTATGAACATGTTAAATACTATCCATCTTTACCTTTACTAAACATCTCCCCCTCCCCCCCATCCCCTCCCTCTTTCATCTCCCCCTCCCAGATTGCTCCTCTCTCCTCCCCTCTCCGCTCTTCTCCTCCTCTCCCTCCCTTATGCTCAGTTCGGTGTGTGTCTCCTCATTCAAAGGGCGCAAGGGTGGGAACAAGTCGTCCAACAAAGCATGTTACAGCGCCGACATGACTTGCCCGTCGGAAAGCGAGAAGATCGTCATCAACTGCGGCGGCGTGAGACATGAGACGTACCGGAGCACCCTGAAGACGCTGCCCGGTACGCGGCTGTCGTGGCTCACTGAGGTGGACGCGTTCAACAACTTCGACTACGACCCCAAGTCCGACGAGTTCTTCTTCGACCGCCACCCGTCCGTCTTCTCCTTCATCCTCAACTATTACCGGACGGGCAAGTTGCACTGTCCCAACGACGTTTGCGGCCCGCTGTTCGAGGAGGAGCTCGCCTTCTGGGGCATCGACGAGACGGACGTGGAGGCGTGCTGCTGGATGAACTACCGACAGCACCGGGACGCGGAAGAGGCGCTGGACAGCTTCGAGAACCCTGAGCCGGAGGTGCCCGAGGACGAACCTGCGCTCGCGGGGGACGGAGATCTCAAGCGACTGTGTCTGCAGGAGGACGGCAGGAAGGCGGGCTGGTGGCGGGTGTGGCGACCCAGGATCTGGGCGCTTTTCGAGGACCCCTATTCATCCAAATACGCGCGGGTGAGTTTTCAGCACCACGTCACAATGGACAGCTCCTTTATTGAAATGCGTGTTCTGTGTGTTTTGCGGTTTCGCTGGGGTTGTAAATGTAAGGTTGTTGACTCAAACTTTACAAAGAAGTGATCTTTGAAGTTTAACTCATGAGCTTCATTCAAGACCCGTGTTTGTCCAGGTACAAAAGGGTTGCGAGTTCAAACCAGACCAGGCGTGATATATGAAGTGTAGCCATTTCGCCTTTGAGCTTTATCATACATTTATGAATTATTAAATAGTGGCATCCGTTTACCAGTGGACTCCACTCTCTCTATAACCAACTTTGTTGTGTTTGTAGACACCAATCATGATGTTGCCTGATGCTATAATATCAAAATGTTGCTGAAGATCACGTCACTCTGGATAATAGTATCAAGGAATAGAACATCTCTATTCCTCCAAATACGCATGTGTGTGTTTAGAACGTAGACCGTAAGGTGTTTAGCATGTAGTGTGGTTTAACTGAAGGTGGTAAATCCCAGTGGGCTGTTTTCTGAAAGACATACGCGTTGATCCTTGAGTCATTGTGCCCTTGAGATATTCTTCTTCATAAGTTTACAGTGAGTGACATTGACTAAAAGTGTCAGCCAAATGATTGGACAGTAAATGAAATCATGTTTGTAGTTTATCCTAGCATAGAGAAGCTGAGCGGTTTAAGAACGGGCTTGATTAAAGTTGTGGGTTTCATCCCCAAAAGTGCTGATTTACGAGCTAGCGTTGTGCAGTGATCATGACACTTGACCTCGGAAACTCTTGATTCTGTCAATTGAATTATTAAGACATTTTAGACAAAATGAGTCATTTTTGTTTATGATTCAAGCTTCACCGTCCGACAGTTGCGGTGAGCAGGCAAAGTTGATTGCATGATTGCAGCAGTTGACCCAATTCAAAAACAAGCTCTGAACGGCTCTGAACAGTTATCAGATGATAAAAACCATATCAGACCTATCCAGAGCATCGCCAGAGTTTGTCTCCAGACACACATCATCCTCACATTCCCTCACATCTTTTTGTGCAAAAGCATGTTGAGAATCACAGCTCATATCTGCAGTCCTTCCATCCTGATGTTTAAAGTATTCGCGGCCACACAACCGCATTTATAGCTCATAAAACCCACTGCTCTTATGAATGTTTAATGCTTACGATGCTTCACGAAGGAAATACGCTCGGCCGCTTGTTAATCCCGTCCTTGGGCAGCTTTATTTGAAGGCATGCCTGTGTTTTAAGGGCTACTAATGGCTGCTTCTGTTTCTTCAGACAAGATTTTATCCTCTGATACAAGGTGTTTTACAGAGAAGTGGTTTCTGCTGCTGCAGAGATCAGACAGATTGAATCAAATCTGATTGATATCGCAAGACTGCCATTCATATCTTAGCATGGAGAGACGGTTAAACGTCTGAGACCCAATCCGTCCGTGTGGCTTCACGTCAGGTGACATGTTCATTCCTGTGTGGATCAGGTTTAAAATGATAGAGGAAGTGTCTTGAGGTGGTGTTTCAGGACATTTCTGGGTTGGGTGCTTATTGAAAATCTATGTCCATGTGTTCAGATTGGTCCAGTTATGGCCAAAAGTGCATGGATTCATCAGTATATTGACTGATTGTCTCTCTTATGTAGTGTAGAATCAATAAAAAAAGCATGAGGCTTCAATTCAACAGCACTTTATATCATCTATATTTTGATCTTCCAGTGCCTCCGCCTAAGACATGATGTCATGTAGGAGTTCAGTTGGGTTGGTGGTGTACAGTATAGTGATGTTTAAATATGCATAGATGATATAAGCACATTTTAAAATGGGTTTAGAGTTTAACACTGGACACCTGGGAATTGTATTGCCATTGTCAGAATGTCACTGGCAGGTCAATATTCACCTCAGTTCATTCACCATCTCTCTCAGCCAGAGTTACTGTACAGCTATTGCTTTGTGCACGGAAGCGTTCAAATGCAAACAATCACACACACTACACACAATCTAGTGCTTCACTGTTATGGGTTTTTGTAATGATGCTGATGTTAATGAGTATAGAAGGGAAGGTGGCCCTACAATGATAGGTCTGTGATCTAAGGAAATAAGGTTTAAAGAAACATTCACTTTGAAATTAATAACAGTTATGTCTATCGATGAGCCTACTGACACAATAACACAATCAACACTTGTGTTTGTCAACCAATCCATCAATATTGTTGGCATCTTTCGATAACTTTAACTCTGGTATGGTATTCATGTTTTTGTTAGCGGGTCCACAGCAATATTAACTATTTAAAGCAACACAGTCGTAAAAAAGTATATAAAATACTTTACATATGTTCACCATTTCTGTTCAATTATATACAGTACATAAAAGGGTTAATTTGCAAAAGCGGATAACTCTTTTTAAAAAAGATATGCGTTGCAATTTATATCATTAAAAACTGCAGACGGGTGGTTTTGGTTTAGTAATAATTACTCAAAAATACAGCGAACACAACAAGACACAATAAAGACATTATAACATAATAAAACATGTATTTGAAGTCTGTTCTTAGCTTGTATACACTTTCAATAAGATGCTGTCTGTTAACAATCAGTTACTCCATCAGCTAAAATGAACCAACAATGAAGAATACTAAAACAGAGTTTATTCAGGTAAATTCATCTTCATTTCAGCATTTACTAATAGAATATTAAAATCAAACGTTCTGACTTTTAACATGAGTTAATTTACCATCAATTAACATGAAGACCTCTATTGACATCAAGTAACATAACCGTGAGCTGTTGCATATACTACTGTTACAAACAGCAACTTATTGTAAAACGTTACCATAAACATATATATAATATTACAATTATTACTAAAAATGTAAGATGTGGGTGAAAAACGTCATGAACCGATAATCGCATCGTCTGTCTCATTGAATACCACACGTGAGTTAAAATATTGACTAAACTAGCCGATGTATGACTTCTCAAGGAAAGCGTCTGAAAGTCTGAGCCACAGCAGCACCGTAAGAAGACAAAGAGAGAGTGTTGCAGAATAAGTGCTGTAGTGAAGCGGGCGGCTGGAGGACAGACCAGAGGTGACTGGAAGGATGTTATTGACGTGATTTAACGCCGCTTGCTGGAGATTCACGGCGCGGGTGAAGTGTGAAACATTTATGAGCCGAACGATAATGTACATGTTATTCATACCAGCACCAATCCTTTCTCTGACCATCACATGCCAGCTTGCTTCACACATGCATACGCACACACACTGTGCGCCAATCCTACTCACTACGCAGTCAGAGCAGTGCAGCGGAGCGAGAGACGTTGAGATATACTGGGAATGGAAGAGGAAATATGAGCAAAACACAGCGATGGAGGATGGAGCAGAGAGAAAAGATGGATTACAGGAGAGAGTGGAGGTTTAAGAGGGGGAGTGGTTAGACACGAGAGGGGGAATAAAGGAGAGATGCTTTATGGACTCATTTGAACATCTTCAAATATGAGTAAAGGCAGCTGCTGTCCACCTCCTCTCATTGATCTTTTATTGATCGGCCTGTGGTTGTCTGTTAGAAGGGATCTGATCAACACACAACGCATCGTACAGCTGACTGCAGGACAAGTGAAAGTGTGACACGTCTGAAGGTTATTGAGAACGCGTCCTCTGATACATGCTTTAAAAACACTCACATGGTGATCCATATGTGTCTCATTAACATTGACATTACAGGTTAAGACCCTCTTTTCCTCCTTGTGTCAGAGCAATGCATTCATATCTAATATTCTCTTGACACAATCTGTGAAGGAAATACATGTTTTCCACTGTATTTGCAGTGTGACATCATTCATTAGAATAAGTCCGCTATCAAACGGCATGTATGAAAGCGCTACAGGGGCCTCACCTGTTACCTGTGGTTTTCTCTCACATGCCATTGAGAGCGATGAGCAGACATTCGGCCATTAACAGTCTCCTAGAGGAAGATTTCAGTGCTCAGATGTTGCTCTTTTTAAGCTCGGGACATGGACTTGTGTTTCTTTATGGATCAGCTTAGTCTGGGATCTTTCTCATACCACTACTTTGGAAAATGAAAACAGAAACAAATGAGACAATTGATCAAGCACATGAAGAGTCTGGAGGTGTAAATGAATGTAGAATGTTGAGGTCAAATCATGTGGATTTGAGTAAAAATGTGATGAAAATATAAGTTGATATTGAGATCTACCATAATATTGACTTTGTGATTGCAGACGAGACGAATCTGAGCACAGTTTGAGATCTCGTCTGAAACTCTAATGTCTCTTTCTCAGGAGAAATATCTGAGACAAAAATGAGACGTTTTTCATTTGATCTCATAGATGTGGTTTGTTGCTATGCATGGTGTAATACAATTTAGACCACGCAGTGACGTTAGAACTGTGCTCTTCCAAACACAATGAAAGTGTGACAACCGACACACACACACACACTCATTTTATAATGAAGATGCATTCTTCTGAACATGATCATTTATATTCATATACACTTTAAATAGTAACAACATGAACATTTCTCACTTTACAATTAGAAAAAAAACTTGCATGTAGATTTTTTTTAGTTACGGTTCACCCAAAAATGAAAATTCTGTCATCATGTACTCACCCTCTCATCATTTCAAACCTTTTTGACTTTCTTTCTTCTGTAGAACACAAAAGGAGATATTTCGAAGAATGTTGGTAACTGAACAGCACTGGACCCCATTCACTTCCACTGTCTAACACAAAACCAATGCAAGTGAATGGCGTCCAGTTGACAACATTCTTCTAAATATCTTCTATTGTGTTCTGGGGAAGAAAGAAGGTCACTGTGGTGAACTGTCACTTTAATACTGTATCTCAATTCTTCTAGACAGCAATGAAAGTGAAGGAAGGTCATTTGAAGACGTTTGCTCAGGTCTCAGATGTCTCTGCCATGAAACAATATGACCAGAGTCCTCAGACTGAGATCTCAAAAGTGTCACAAACAGTGTTTATAGATTTAAATATCTGACATTGACTTCAATTTCAATAGCACAGTTACATTTCAGTTTGACCTTGTAGTTCCTAGATCCAGAAATCCAGCCAATCACAACAAAGATAAAGTCTTGAGTGTTTTAACTGATTGTTGTGTGATGTGTAAAGCTCATTTTTTCAGAAGTTACACCAATCCAAAGCAACAGACTTCATGATGGTGTTTGTTAGACGGATGTGGTTTGGCTTTGCTTCATCTCTAGCTCATTGAGGTACATCATGCATGTGTTTGTAGAGTCTCACTATGAGCTCAGAGATTTTGGCGCCCTCCTCCATCAATATTTCATTCTCAGTCTTGACTTGGTTGTAGAGTGTAGGCTGTGGATCTGTCTTCTCCCAGAGGCTCGGCTTTCGGGCTCCTGGTGGCTTAATTGACAAAGACAAGTATACTGTCACGTTCCATGGCCGATTGGAACAGTTGTCCCTCTCTTTTATCCTCATGCCCTTGACGGGCACTGTAATGATCGGTGGTGGCACCAGCGCTCCTGAGAGAGGCTGGTGTGGAGCTTGAACGCTTCAGTGGAAGCACACAAGACAGAATGAAAGACGAGATCTCTTTAACATCTGAGTGGTTTCTCCTAGACATCAACGAGGTTAAACCGAGAGCGTATATATTTGTCTGGAGAAATGTTTCTGTCATTAGAGTTTCAGAAGAGATCTCAACATTGTCTCAGACCGAGCTCAGATTTGTCAAGTTTGCCAGTCAATATTCTGGAAGAGCTCAATATCAACTCCAACATTTATCATCATTTTGAATCAAATCCAGATTATTCATTTTACATATCCAGTCATGGATTTGAACCATTAGAGTCTCATTTGTTTCTGAATTGATTTTCCAAAGCGATTGTATGAGAAAACATCTGAGACTATGTTGACACTTAAAGAGCAACATCTGATCTTTCCAATCATTCAGATTGTTTTCTTAACAACAATATGCCTGGAGAGATATCATACCCACGTGTCAGCTCTGGGACCGCTCCATTCTAAAAACACGAGGAGAGTTATTGAATATTGTGAATGACAGCAAACTTCTTGTCTCTGCTTTATTTCGATTGGTTGTAACTCTATCAGCAATGTTTGAGAAATTCCCTCTCTCCCTGTCACAAGTCTTTCTGCTGAAGCCCAAAGATGCCCATTGGGTATTATGAGCTTTATTTCTCAATATACTGACGCTGACACATATTTCCCCCATGCACTCACACATACGGACTGGTCTGAGCACTATTGGTCATGTATACTTTACACTAGACTGACTCCTGCGAGTGTGAACCGTTGGCGCCAGACCTTTGGAAGATTCAACATGAGAAGTTTCAGTTTTCCCTGACACAGGTGTGTGTGTTTGTGTGAGTCAATCTCTTTAGTTTCATGTCTGCTCCGCTGGGAGCCTGAGCTTGAACCTGCTGCGTCATTTCATCTGGCTAATAATTGGACCTTCCTGTGGCGGTGAGATCATATCCTGCTGAGCCACATCAGAGCAGCGCTATCACACCCTGTCGTCTGACTCAAACACATACAAACCTATAGATGCTTCATCTTTATAATCTGGGAAGTATTGGGAAGGTCTAAATGCCTTTAAAAACACCTGTTTATATATTATCTGAAGATTTCTTCATTTCTATTCCCAAATGTAAATTATGTCAGCTCACCACTGGTCACAACTTAAAATATTTAGTTGATTGTAGCAAAGAATTTTCAACTATGTTTCCTGATTAGATTAGATATTATTAAAAAACATTCATTAACAATGAACAATACTTCTACAGCATGTATACTATTAGCATTTATTTTTAAATCGAAATGCGTTCTATATACATGAGTTAATGCACAATGAACAATTGTATTTACAATAAATGGACAGTTCACCCAAAAATGAAAATTCTGTCATCATTTACTCACCCCCAAGTTGTTCCAAACCTGCATACATGTCTTTGTTCTGTTGAACACAGAAAATTATATTCTGAAGAATGTGAGCAATTATCAGTTCTGGGACATGGCTGACTACTATACTAGATATAAGATGTGCCCCAGAATTGTTTTTCTTTTCTAAATGCATCAAAATATCTCATACTGTGTTCAACAGAACAAAAAATATAGCCTACAATATTTGTTTCTACAACGGTTGTCAACAGAAAATTGTTCACATTCTTCCAAATATCTTTCTTTGTGTTCATCAGAACAAAGACATGTATACAGGTTTGGAACAACTTGAGGGTGAGTAAATGATGAAAGAATTTTCAGTTTTGAGTCAACTGTTCCCTCAAGTAACATAACCAAAGATTGATAAATGCAATAAACTGAAAACTTTTTTTCCTACTATTTTAATCAGTGGGGTCCAAGAACTTTTTGGTTACAAGCATTCATCTAAATATCTTTATCTGTGTTCATCAGAATAAAGACATCTATACATATTTGGAGAGAGTGAGTAATTCATGACAGAATTTCCATTTTTGGGTGAATTATCCCTTTAATATTTATTTTTCTTCCAGTCATTTTCTGTGAGGAATATATATTTTTTATATTTTTTCTGACTCACAAACAGAATACAATGAACTCATGTGTCACAATGTCAACTCAATAGCACTTATTTATCCATCAGTAAACATTCAGACGCATGTTTAGAATGTCCGGATCATATCAGCCAGAACTGATCTCACAACCATCTACAGTAAACATACAGTATCATTACAAAACACACTTTATATCAGACACATGTCACTGTTGTGTGTCCACTGAGCTGTAGCATGTGTACACTTTCAAATCTGTGATTGTCAAGTTTACAAGTTTGTGTTTGTAGTCTTTTTT